>NW_026062548.1:0-10000 GCF_023897955.1 Schistocerca gregaria
ACACTAGATCGCGTGTTGGCAAAAGACGGCATCGCCATCTATGAAGATAGGACGGAAGCACGTGCAATGCCAACAGTACGTGCGCCATCTGTAGGTGCCCCGCGACATGACGTGGTGCAACGACGGTACCGCCACCTGGGGGAGGCCACGCGGACTAAGCCATGTATGGGGCCCACAGTGCTCATTTGCCGAGCCCACCCACACAAAACCTGCACCCCCCTCCAGCGCAGGAGCCGCAACCCGGGGTGCGTACGCCGCACCAAGTGCTCCACCCGCGACCGTACGTGCCCCGCCGAAATCGCAACTCCGGCGGATGAACGGCGGACTTTTCTCGCAGTCGTAAGTTGCAATCCACCCCTATATCTTGCGTCCTCATGAAGAGTTATATCAAGTATGCCAAATTCCCGCTGTCCCTATACATGCGGTAAGTTCGTCGTGGCCGCTGGCCGGCAGGCCGCGAGACCTGACGCCCGGCGGCAAAGAGTGCCCCTCTGAGGATATAGATGTTCCGTTCCGCCGCACAATGGTGACGGTGACCGCTGCCTGCGGTGGCAACGCTGGGCAGAGTCGATACTCGCCGTGTGGTGGAAGGTAAACATTATGCGGTACATCAGTACTTTCCTAATAGTTCGGTCGTCTCACGGCACTGCTTAGTAAATGATGCAAGGCCACATATAGATGATTTATGCGAATGTCCCTATACGTGCTGTAAGACTGGGCACACAACGTGAATCGCACGTCAGCCAGACACTCGAACATGCACCACTCTCGGCCTGCAACGGAGACACACAATACGTAAACATCTGGAATGCGACAATGTCGAGTGCATCCTCTCTGCCACATTGCACCGTCGACACTATGATAACCAGAGCAGTAGGTCCACCTATAAAAGCACAATACCCCACTCCTCCGACAACTACCATTGCTCAGATAAATCAACACCACCAACACACATCCTACACAGAGGGGCACCAAATATCATCCCCCGCCCTCGTGTTATACCACATGAAAAATTGCAGAAGTGAGAGACACACATCCGCCAGCCTCTTGCTACAAGCATCGAACCGACGTGACGTATCTGACGGTGACTCAGGCATCCGCGTACTGCCACCACTATCCACCCCCCCCCCTCTCTCTCTGCACCCTTCCCACACAATACCAAATTTAACCAACTTTATCGCTTAACCTAACTGTGGCTGTACCACATTATCGCTTAACCTAACTGTGGCTGTACCACATTATCGCTTAACCTAACTGTGGTTGTACCACATTATCGCTTAACCTAACTGTGGTTGTACCACATTATCGCTTAACCTAACTGTGGTTGTACCACATTATCGCTTAACCTAACTGTGGTTGTACCACATTATCGCTTAACCTAACTGTGGTTGTACCACATTATCGCTTAACCTAACTGTGGTTGTACCACATTATCGCTTAACCTAACTGTGGTTGTACCACATTATCGCTTAACCTAACTGTGGTTGTACCACATTATCGCTTAACCTAACTGTGGTTGTACCACATTATCGCTTAACCTAACTGTGGTTGTACCACATTATCGCTTAACCTAACTGTGGTTGTACCACATTATCCCTTAACCTAACTGTGGTTGTACCACATTATCCCTTAACCTAACTGTGGTTGTACCACATTATCCCTTAACCTAACTGTGGTTGTACCACATTATCCCTTAACCTAACTGTGGTTGTACCACATTATCCCTTAACCTAACTGTGGTTGTACCACATTATCCCTTAACCTAACTGTGGTTGTACCACATTATCCCTTAACCTAACTGTGGTTGTACCACATTATCCCTTAACCTAACTGTGGTTGTACCACATTATCCCTTAACCTAACTGTGGTTGTACCACATTATCCCTTAACCTAACTGTGGTTGTACCACATTATCCCTTAACCTAACTGTGGTTGTACCACATTATCCCTTAACCTAACTGTGGTTGTACCACATTATCCCTTAACCTAACTGTGGTTGTACCACATTATCCCTTAACCTAACTGTGGTTGTACCACATTATCCCTTAACCTAACTGTGGTTGTACCACATTATCCCTTAACCTAACTGTGGTTGTACCACATTATCCCTTAACCTAACTGTGGTTGTACCACATTATCCCTTAACCTAACTGTGGTTGTACCACATTATCCCTTAACCTAACTGTGGTTGTACCACATTATCCCTTAACCTAACTCAAGTTGTCCCTTAACCTAACTCAAGTTGTCCCTTAACCTAACTCAAGTTGTCCCTTAACCTAACTCAAGTTGTCCCTTAACCTAACTCAAGTTGTCCCTTAACCTAACTCAAGTTGTCCCTTAACCTAACTCAAGTTGTCCCTTAACCTAACTCAAGTTGTCCCTTAACCTAACTCAAGTTGTCCCTTAACCTAACTCAAGTTGTCCCTTAACCTAACTCAAGTTGTCCCTTAACCTAACTCAAGTTGTCCCTTAACCTAACTCAAGTTGTCCCTTAACCTAACTCAAGTTGTCCCTTAACCTAACTCAAGTTGTCCCTTAACCTAACTCAAGTTGTCCCTTAACCTAACTCAAGTTGTCCCTTAACCTAACTCAAGTTGTCCCTTAACCTAACTCAAGTTGTCCCTTAACCTAACTCAAGTTGTCCCTTAACCTAACTCAAGTTGTCCCTTAACCTAACTCAAGTTGTCCCTTAACCTAACTCAAGTTGTCCCTTAACCTAACTCAAGTTGTCCCTTAACCTAACTCAAGTTGTCCCTTAACCTAACTCAAGTTGTCCCTTAACCTAACTCAAGTTGTCCCTTAACCTAACCCACGTTGTCCCTTAACCTAACCCACGTTGTCCCTTAACCTAACCCACGTTGTCCCTTAACCTAACCCACGTTGTCCCTTAACCTAACCCACGTTGTCCCTTAACCTAACCCACGTTGTCCCTTAACCTAACCCACGTTGTCCCTTAACCTAACCCACGTTGTCCCTTAACCTAACCCACGTTGTCCCTTAACCTAACCCACGTTGTCCCTTAACCTAACCCACGTTGTCCCTTAACCTAACCCACGTTGTCCCTTAACCTAACCCACGTTGTCCCTTAACCTAACCCACGTTGTCCCTTAACCTAACCCACGTTGTCCCTTAACCTAACCCACGTTGTCCCTTAACCTAACCCACGTTGTCCCTTAACCTAACCCACGTTGTCCCTTAACCTAACCCACGTTGTCCCTTAACCTAACCCACGTTGTCCCTTAACCTAACCCACGTTGTCCCTTAACCTAACCCACGTTGTCCCTTAACCTAACCCACGTTGTCCCTTAACCTAACCCACGTTGTCCCTTAACCTAACCCACGTTGTCCCTTAACCTAACCCACGTTGTCCCTTAACCTAACCCACGTTGTCCCTTAACCTAACCCACGTTGTCCCTTAACCTAACCCACGTTGTCCCTTAACCTAACCCACGTTGTCCCTTAACCTAACCCACGTTGTCCCTTAACCTAACCCACGTTGTCCCTTAACCTAACCCACGTTGTCCCTTAACCTAACCCACGTTGTCCCTTAACCTAACCCACGTTGTCCCTTAACCTAACCCACGTTGTCCCTTAACCTAACCCACGTTGTCCCTTAACCTAACCCACGTTGTCCCTTAACCTAACCCACGTTGTCCCTTAACCTAACCCACGTTGTCCCTTAACCTAACCCACGTTGTCCCTTAACCTAACCCACGTTGTCCCTTAACCTAACCCACGTTGTCCCTTAACCTAACCCACGTTGTCCCTTAACCTAACCCACGTTGTCCCTTAACCTAACCCACGTTGTCCCTTAACCTAACCCACGTTGTCCCTTAACCTAACCCACGTTGTCCCTTAACCTAACCCACGTTGTCCCTTAACCTAACCCACGTTGTCCCTTAACCTAACCCACGTTGTCCCTTAACCTAACCCACGTTGTCCCTTAACCTAACCCACGTTGTCCCTTAACCTAACCCACGTTGTCCCTTAACCTAACCCACGTTGTCCCTTAACCTAACCCACGTTGTCCCTTTGCCTAACATAGTTCACTGCTCGGAATCTCTGGTGTCGTTGTTATCCTCATGTAGATGTCTTGCGAGTGTTGCTTACTTTCCACATATTCCCGCTATCCACTGTCAATTGTACTGCAATAGGACTATATCGCCCCCCCCCCCCTCCCTCTGTCCCCCTCTTTGTGTCTCTGTCCTCTCAAGCTGGTCGGTCTGGCGTTTGAGTGTTAAATGAGCCTCGCAGCTGTTCAGTTGCATTCAGATGTCGACGCCCTCAGTGTACGTCGTGGTATGGTCTGTGTCCATTGTCCGCTGATGTCGTACGCGTAACCCACACGCTGTACCGATCATCGGTCGTTACGTACAGAGTGAAGTAGTGTGATACGTGTGACCGTACGCTGGCTGTGCCCAACGGTGTCGAATCTCAATTTCCATATGATGTGCTCGATGCTACTTGTCTCGTCTCCCAATAACAGCTAGGTTGCACTGTGGTACGCCGTAGAGGCGTGTGGGAGGAACGTACGAACGCATTGTATGTCACCCTGGGTCGCTGGGGGTGGTGGTGCGGTGAGTCAGGTCAGGTCAGGTCAGCGTGAGCCGTCTGATGTAGTGACGCGTGTATTCCGACTTTGTCGTATTGCCTCACACAAAGTGCTACCCTGGTGGACCGCGTTCCATATCTGGGACATGCCGCAGATGCCGGTTGACAGTGGATCGCGGAAGGGACATCGCATACGTGCGCGGGCCACCTTCCACGTGTTCTCTTCTGCACATGTCGCAGTGTGTATGTGGTCTGATGTAGCGTGTCGTGACACATGACATCCTGGCATGCAAGAATTGTTGAATTCGCAAATGTAGGTGGACATCTACGTTTACTGCCCAAGATACGCAAATGAACTGGAAATCCGTTGTTGAGCGGTTGTTCACGCTGGAGGTGAATCTGTGATGGCGACGATCGGTACAGCTATTAACCGGTTGTTTCAGCGGTACCCGCCACATCCACACACGTGACTAGGCCCATGTGGGTATGAAGCGATACGCGGCGGTGGCTTGGTGGGACTGTTCCCGGCCGGTGAAGGGGGGCCGCCCGGCGTGTTGGCCGCGCGCTGCGTGGGCGCACGCGCAACAGGCGGCTGGTGGGGGGCGCCGAGTGGCAGGAGCGCCAGCCGACGGGCCCGGCAGGCGGCGCAGCTACGCTGCGGCGCACCCTGCACGCGGCGCCTGGCGGCCAAAGTTGGTTCAGCCGAGCCCGGTGCGAAGCGCGGTGGACATCTGCAGTGTGCTGGTCTGATTGAGGACTGTGTGCGTTGAGGATGCGCCGCCGCCTGGCACTCGGCGCCGCGACGCCGTCTGCTGCTCGGTCGCCCCAGCGGTTCTCGCAGGTGGTTTGTATCGCAGTTGTGCGGACGTGTTGGCGCGTGCGCTGTGCTGGGAGAGTTCGCTTCTGCACCCAAGTGGGGCTTTGCCCTTGTGTGGCGCTGGCGTTGGAGCTGCCGGTCACCATAGGTGGCGCGTGTTGTCTCCCGCCGGCAATGCCACGACAGCACGCTCCCGGGCCTCTGTCGGCAGCGGCAAGCTCAGTTGGGAGCAAGGGTGTTCTCACTAAAACCGTCTACTCGCCTAACTCCGGGCGATTGCGCCTCTCTCGAAACCGACCAAGTACCTAGGACGGCGCTGCGCGCCGCCGGGACCTGAGAGGGTTTCGAGGTGTATCGTGCAGGGGAGCTCGGCCTCCTCCTGTTTGCAGAATAATTGAGCGGACGCTTGCGTGTTCGCGCGGGCCCCCGGGACACACTCCCGGGCGGCCGGCTGCTCAGCTCTAGTTGACGCAGCTCCCTGGTTGATCCTGCCAGTAGTCATATGCTTGTCTCAAAGATTAAGCCATGCATGTCTCAGTACAAGCCGCATTAAGGTGAAACCGCGAATGGCTCATTAAATCAGTTATGGTTCCTTAGATCGTACCCACGTTACTTGGATAACTGTGGTAATTCTAGAGCTAATACATGCAAACAGAGTCCCGACCAGAGATGGAAGGGACGCTTTTATTAGATCAAAACCAATCGGATTGGCTTGTCTGGTCCGTTTGCCTTGGTGACTCTGAATAACTTTGGGCTGATCGCACGGTCCTCGTACCGGCGACGCATCTTTCAAATGTCTGCCTTATCAACTGTCGATGGTAGGTTCTGCGCCTACCATGGTTGTAACGGGTAACGGGGAATCAGGGTTCGATTCCGGAGAGGGAGCCTGAGAAACGGCTACCACATCCAAGGAAGGCAGCAGGCGCGCAAATTACCCACTCCCGGCACGGGGAGGTAGTGACGAAAAATAACGATACGGGACTCATCCGAGGCCCCGTAATCGGAATGAGTACACTTTAAATCCTTTAACGAGTATCTATTGGAGGGCAAGTCTGGTGCCAGCAGCCGCGGTAATTCCAGCTCCAATAGCGTATATTAAAGTTGTTGCGGTTAAAAAGCTCGTAGTTGGATTTGTGTCCCACGCTGTTGGTTCACCGCCCGTCGGTGTTTAACTGGCATGTATCGTGGGACGTCCTGCCGGTGGGGCGAGCCGAAGGGGTGCTTTCGCGTCCCGAGGCGGACCCCGTTTAAATCCTACCAGGGTGCTCTTTGTTGAGTGTCTCGGTGGGCCGGCACGTTTACTTTGAACAAATTAGAGTGCTTAAAGCAGGCAAGCCCGCCTGAATACTGTGTGCATGGAATAATGGAATAGGACCTCGGTTCTATTTTGTTGGTTTTCGGAACCCGAGGTAATGATTAATAGGGACAGGCGGGGGCATTCGTATTGCGACGTTAGAGGTGAAATTCTTGGATCGTCGCAAGACGAACAGAAGCGAAAGCATTTGCCAAGTATGTTTTCATTAATCAAGAACGAAAGTTAGAGGTTCGAAGGCGATCAGATACCGCCCTAGTTCTAACCATAAACGATGCCAGCCAGCGATCCGCCGCAGTTCCTCCGATGACTCGGCGGGCAGCCTCCGGGAAACCAAAGCTTTTGGGTTCCGGGGGAAGTATGGTTGCAAAGCTGAAACTTAAAGGAATTGACGGAAGGGCACCACCAGGAGTGGAGCCTGCGGCTTAATTTGACTCAACACGGGAAACCTCACCAGGCCCGGACACCGGAAGGATTGACAGATTGATAGCTCTTTCTTGATTCGGTGGGTGGTGGTGCATGGCCGTTCTTAGTTGGTGGAGCGATTTGTCTGGTTAATTCCGATAACGAACGAGACTCTAGCCTGCTAACTAGTCGCGTGACATCCTTCGTGCTGTCAGCGATTACTTTTCTTCTTAGAGGGACAGGCGGCTTCTAGCCGCACGAGATTGAGCAATAACAGGTCTGTGATGCCCTTAGATGTTCTGGGCCGCACGCGCGCTACACTGAAGGAATCAGCGTGTCTTCCTAGGCCGAAAGGTCGGGGTAACCCGCTGAACCTCCTTCGTGCTAGGGATTGGGGCTTGCAATTGTTCCCCATGAACGAGGAATTCCCAGTAAGCGCGAGTCATAAGCTCGCGTTGATTACGTCCCTGCCCTTTGTACACACCGCCCGTCGCTACTACCGATTGAATGATTTAGTGAGGTCTTCGGACTGGTACGCGGCATCGACTCTGTCGTTGCCGATGCTACCGGAAAGATGACCAAACTTGATCATTTAGAGGAAGTAAAAGTCGTAACAAGGTTTCCGTAGGTGAACCTGCGGAAGGATCATTACCGACTAGACTGCATGTCTTTCGATGTGCGTGTCGTGTCGCGCAACACGCTACCTGTACGGCAGTGGCCGTGCGCCGCGTGCGGAACCACGCGTGCCTCTCAAAACTAGCGGAAGTGTTGTTGTTGTTGTTGTTGTGTGGTACGAGCGCTGAAGCTCTGGAGCGGCTGGCCTGCGGTACCTGGCGCCTGGCGCCGGTTTTGAATGACGTTCGCCCGAGTGCCTGTCCGCTCCGGTGTGGAGCCGTACGACGCCCATCGGCTGTGAGGCCGTTGGACACAAAAAAAATAGTGGAACAGGGGCCGTCAGACGCCTCAGTCCCGCAAATGCTACTGTCTTGAAAGAGACAGTGGGAGACTGAAAAGGAAAAGATCACCCAGGACGGTGGATCACTCGGCTCGTGGGTCGATGAAGAACGCAGCAAATTGCGCGTCGACATGTGAACTGCAGGACACATGAACATCGACGTTTCGAACGCACATTGCGGTCCATGGATTCCGTTCCCGGGCCACGTCTGGCTGAGGGTCGGCTACGTATACTGAAGCGCGCGGCGTTTGTCCCGCTTCGGAGACGTGGGAGTGTCGTGGTCGCCTGTGTGGCCGGCCGCGTCTCCTTAAACGTGCGATGCGCGCCCGTCGCCTGGCGGTTCGCATACCGGTACTTTCTCGGTAGCGTGCACAGCCGGCTGGCGGTGTGGCGTGCGACACCTCGTACAACGACCTCAGAGCAGGCGAGACTACCCGCTGAATTTAAGCATATTACTAAGCGGAGGAAAAGAAACTAACAAGGATTCCCCCAGTAGCGGCGAGCGAACAGGGAAGAGTCCAGCACCGAACCCCGCAGGCTGCCGCCTGTCGTGGCATGTGGTGTTTGGGAGGGTCCACTACCCCGACGCCTCGCGCCGAGCCCAAGTCCAACTTGAATGAGGCCACGGCCCGTAGAGGGTGCCAGGCCCGTAGCGGCCGGTGCGAGCGTCGGCGGGACCTCTCCTTCGAGTCGGGTTGCTTGAGAGTGCAGCTCCAAGTGGGTGGTAAACTCCATCTGAGACTAAATATGACCACGAGACCGATAGCGAACAAGTACCGTGAGGGAAAGTTGAAAAGAACTTTGAAGAGAGAGTTCAAAAGTACGTGAAACCGTTCTGGGGTAAACGTGAGAAGTCCGAAAGGTCGAACGGGTGAGATTCACGCCCATCCGGCCACTGGCCCCCGCCCTCGGCAGATGGGGCCGGCCGCCCGCGCGGAGCAATCCGCGGCGGGGTCGTGTCCGGTTGCCTTTCCACTCGCCGCGGGGTGGGGCCGTTCCGGTGTGCGGTGGGCCGCACTTCTCCCCTAGTAGGACGTCGCGACCCGCTGGGTGCCGGCCTACGGCCCGGGTGCGCAGCCTGTCCTTCCGCGGGCCTCGGTTCGCGTCTGTTGGGCAGAGCCCCGGTGTCCTGGCTGGCTGCTCGGCGGTATATCTGGAGGAGTCGATTCGCCCCTTTGGGCGCTCGGGCTCCCGGCAAGCGCGCGCGGTTCTTCCCGGATGACGGACCTACCTGGCCCGGCCCCGGACCCGCGCCGCTGTTGGCTCGGGATGCTCTCGGGCGGAATAATCGCTCCCGTCAGCGGCGCTTCAGCTTTGGACAATTTCACGACCCGTCTTGAAACACGGACCAAGGAGTCTAACATGTGCGCGAGTCATTGGGCTGTACGAAACCTAAAGGCGTAATGAAAGTGAAGGTCTCGCCTTGCGCGGGCCGAGGGAGGATGGGGCTTCCCCGCCCTTCACGGGGCGGCGGCCTCCGCACTCCCGGGGCGTCTCGTCCTCATTGCGAGGTGAGGCGCACCTAGAGCGTACACGTTGGGACCCGAAAGATGGTGAACTATGCCTGGCCAGGACGAAGTCAGGGGAAACCCTGATGGAGGTCCGTAGCGATTCTGACGTGCAAATCGATCGTCGGAGCTGGGTATAGGGGCGAAAGACTAATCGAACCATCTAGTAGCTGGTTCCCTCCGAAGTTTCCCTCAGGATAGCTGGTGCTCGTACGAGTCTCATCCGGTAAAGCGAATGATTAGAGGCCTTGGGGCCGAAACGACCTCAACCTATTCTCAAACTTTAAATGGGTGAGATCTCCGGCTTGCTTGATATGCTGAAGCCGCGAGCAAACGACTCGGATCGGAGTGCCAAGTGGGCCACTTTTGGTAAGCAGAACTGGCGCTGTGGGATGAACCAAACGCCGAGTTAAGGCGCCCGAATCGACGCTCATGGGAAACCATGAAAGGCG
>NW_026062548.1:15000-20640 GCF_023897955.1 Schistocerca gregaria
ATTATCCCTTAACCTAACTGTGGTTGTACCACATTATCCCTTAACCTAACTGTGGTTGTACCACATTATCCCTTAACCTAACTGTGGTTGTACCACATTATCCCTTAACCTAACTGTGGTTGTACCACATTATCCCTTAACCTAACTGTGGTTGTACCACATTATCCCTTAACCTAACTGTGGTTGTACCACATTATCCCTTAACCTAACTGTGGTTGTACCACATTATCCCTTAACCTAACTGTGGTTGTACCACATTATCCCTTAACCTAACTGTGGTTGTACCACATTATCCCTTAACCTAACTGTGGTTGTACCACATTATCCCTTAACCTAACTGTGGTTGTACCACATTATCCCTTAACCTAACTGTGGTTGTACCACATTATCCCTTAACCTAACTGTGGTTGTACCACATTATCCCTTAACCTAACTGTGGTTGTACCACATTATCCCTTAACCTAACTGTGGTTGTACCACATTATCCCTTAACCTAACTCAAGTTGTCCCTTAACCTAACTCAAGTTGTCCCTTAACCTAACTCAAGTTGTCCCTTAACCTAACTCAAGTTGTCCCTTAACCTAACTCAAGTTGTCCCTTAACCTAACTCAAGTTGTCCCTTAACCTAACTCAAGTTGTCCCTTAACCTAACTCAAGTTGTCCCTTAACCTAACTCAAGTTGTCCCTTAACCTAACTCAAGTTGTCCCTTAACCTAACTCAAGTTGTCCCTTAACCTAACTCAAGTTGTCCCTTAACCTAACTCAAGTTGTCCCTTAACCTAACTCAAGTTGTCCCTTAACCTAACTCAAGTTGTCCCTTAACCTAACTCAAGTTGTCCCTTAACCTAACTCAAGTTGTCCCTTAACCTAACTCAAGTTGTCCCTTAACCTAACTCAAGTTGTCCCTTAACCTAACTCAAGTTGTCCCTTAACCTAACTCAAGTTGTCCCTTAACCTAACTCAAGTTGTCCCTTAACCTAACTCAAGTTGTCCCTTAACCTAACTCAAGTTGTCCCTTAACCTAACTCAAGTTGTCCCTTAACCTAACTCAAGTTGTCCCTTAACCTAACTCAAGTTGTCCCTTAACCTAACTCAAGTTGTCCCTTAACCTAACTCAAGTTGTCCCTTAACCTAACCCACGTTGTCCCTTAACCTAACCCACGTTGTCCCTTAACCTAACCCACGTTGTCCCTTAACCTAACCCACGTTGTCCCTTAACCTAACCCACGTTGTCCCTTAACCTAACCCACGTTGTCCCTTAACCTAACCCACGTTGTCCCTTAACCTAACCCACGTTGTCCCTTAACCTAACCCACGTTGTCCCTTAACCTAACCCACGTTGTCCCTTAACCTAACCCACGTTGTCCCTTAACCTAACCCACGTTGTCCCTTAACCTAACCCACGTTGTCCCTTAACCTAACCCACGTTGTCCCTTAACCTAACCCACGTTGTCCCTTAACCTAACCCACGTTGTCCCTTAACCTAACCCACGTTGTCCCTTAACCTAACCCACGTTGTCCCTTAACCTAACCCACGTTGTCCCTTAACCTAACCCACGTTGTCCCTTAACCTAACCCACGTTGTCCCTTAACCTAACCCACGTTGTCCCTTAACCTAACCCACGTTGTCCCTTAACCTAACCCACGTTGTCCCTTAACCTAACCCACGTTGTCCCTTAACCTAACCCACGTTGTCCCTTAACCTAACCCACGTTGTCCCTTAACCTAACCCACGTTGTCCCTTAACCTAACCCACGTTGTCCCTTAACCTAACCCACGTTGTCCCTTAACCTAACCCACGTTGTCCCTTAACCTAACCCACGTTGTCCCTTAACCTAACCCACGTTGTCCCTTAACCTAACCCACGTTGTCCCTTAACCTAACCCACGTTGTCCCTTAACCTAACCCACGTTGTCCCTTAACCTAACCCACGTTGTCCCTTAACCTAACCCACGTTGTCCCTTAACCTAACCCACGTTGTCCCTTAACCTAACCCACGTTGTCCCTTAACCTAACCCCACGTTGTCCCTTAACCTAACCCACGTTGTCCCTTAACCTAACCCACGTTGTCCCTTAACCTAACCCACGTTGTCCCTTAACCTAACCCACGTTGTCCCTTAACCTAACCCACGTTGTCCCTTAACCTAACCCACGTTGTCCCTTAACCTAACCCACGTTGTCCCTTAACCTAACCCACGTTGTCCCTTAACCTAACCCACGTTGTCCCTTAACCTAACCCACGTTGTCCCTTAACCTAACCCACGTTGTCCCTTAACCTAACCCACGTTGTCCCTTAACCTAACCCACGTTGTCCCTTAACCTAACCCACGTTGTCCCTTAACCTAACCCACGTTGTCCCTTTGCCTAACATAGTTCACTGCTCGGAATCTCTGGTGTCGTTGTTATCCTCATGTAGATGTCTTGCGAGTGTTGCTTACTTTCCACATATTCCCGCTATCCACTGTCAATTGTACTGCAATAGGACTATATCGCCCCCCCCCCCCCTCCCTCTGTCCCCCTCTTTGTGTCTCTGTCCTCTCAAGCTGGTCGGTCTGGCGTTTGAGTGTTAAATGAGCCTCGCAGCTGTTCAGTTGCATTCAGATGTCGACGCCCTCAGTGTACGTCGTGGTATGGTCTGTGTCCATTGTCCGCTGATGTCGTACGCGTAACCCACACGCTGTACCGATCATCGGTCGTTACGTACAGAGTGAAGTAGTGTGATACGTGTGACCGTACGCTGGCTGTGCCCAACGGTGTCGAATCTCAATTTCCATATGATGTGCTCGATGCTACTTGTCTCGTCTCCCAATAACAGCTAGGTTGCACTGTGGTACGCCGTAGAGGCGTGTGGGAGGAACGTACGAACGCATTGTATGTCACCCTGGGTCGCTGGGGGTGGTGGTGCGGTGAGTCAGGTCAGGTCAGGTCAGCGTGAGCCGTCTGATGTAGTGACGCGTGTATTCCGACTTTGTCGTATTGCCTCACACAAAGTGCTACCCTGGTGGACCGCGTTCCATATCTGGGACATGCCGCAGATGCCGGTTGACAGTGGATCGCGGAAGGGACATCGCATACGTGCGCGGGCCACCTTCCACGTGTTCTCTTCTGCACATGTCGCAGTGTGTATGTGGTCTGATGTAGCGTGTCGTGACACATGACATCCTGGCATGCAAGAATTGTTGAATTCGCAAATGTAGGTGGACATCTACGTTTACTGCCCAAGATACGCAAATGAACTGGAAATCCGTTGTTGAGCGGTTGTTCACGCTGGAGGTGAATCTGTGATGGCGACGATCGGTACAGCTATTAACCGGTTGTTTCAGCGGTACCCGCCACATCCACACACGTGACTAGGCCCATGTGGGTATGAAGCGATACGCGGCGGTGGCTTGGTGGGACTGTTCCCGGCCGGTGAAGGGGGGCCGCCCGGCGTGTTGGCCGCGCGCTGCGTGGGCGCACGCGCAACAGGCGGCTGGTGGGGGGCGCCGAGTGGCAGGAGCGCCAGCCGACGGGCCCGGCAGGCGGCGCAGCTACGCTGCGGCGCACCCTGCACGCGGCGCCTGGCGGCCAAAGTTGGTTCAGCCGAGCCCGGTGCGAAGCGCGGTGGACATCTGCAGTGTGCTGGTCTGATTGAGGACTGTGTGCGTTGAGGATGCGCCGCCGCCTGGCACTCGGCGCCGCGACGCCGTCTGCTGCTCGGTCGCCCCCAGCGGTTCTCGCAGGTGGTTTGTATCGCAGTTGTGCGGACGTGTTGGCGCGTGCGCTGTGCTGGGAGAGTTCGCTTCTGCACCCAAGTGGGGCTTTGCCCTTGTGTGGCGCTGGCGTTGGAGCTGCCGGTCACCATAGGTGGCGCGTGTTGTCTCCCGCCGGCAATGCCACGACAGCACGCTCCCGGGCCTCTGTCGGCAGCGGCAAGCTCAGTTGGGAGCAAGGGTGTTCTCACTAAAACCGTCTACTCGCCTAACTCCGGGCGATTGCGCCTCTCTCGAAACCGACCAAGTACCTAGGACGGCGCTGCGCGCCGCCGGGACCTGAGAGGGTTTCGAGGTGTATCGTGCAGGGGAGCTCGGCCTCCTCCTGTTTGCAGAATAATTGAGCGGAACGCTTGCGTGTTCGCGCGGGCCCCCGGGACACACTCCCGGGCGGCCGGCTGCTCAGCTCTAGTTGACCGCAGCTCCCTGGTTGATCCTGCCAGTAGTCATATGCTTGTCTCAAAGATTAAGCCATGCATGTCTCAGTACAAGCCGCATTAAGGTGAAACCGCGAATGGCTCATTAAATCAGTTATGGTTCCTTAGATCGTACCCACGTTACTTGGATAACTGTGGTAATTCTAGAGCTAATACATGCAAACAGAGTCCCGACCAGAGATGGAAGGGACGCTTTTATTAGATCAAAACCAATCGGATTGGCTTGTCTGGTCCGTTTGCCTTGGTGACTCTGAATAACTTTGGGCTGATCGCACGGTCCTCGTACCGGCGACGCATCTTTCAAATGTCTGCCTTATCAACTGTCGATGGTAGGTTCTGCGCCTACCATGGTTGTAACGGGTAACGGGGAATCAGGGTTCGATTCCGGAGAGGGAGCCTGAGAAACGGCTACCACATCCAAGGAAGGCAGCAGGCGCGCAAATTACCCACTCCCGGCACGGGGAGGTAGTGACGAAAAATAACGATACGGGACTCATCCGAGGCCCCGTAATCGGAATGAGTACACTTTAAATCCTTTAACGAGTATCTATTGGAGGGCAAGTCTGGTGCCAGCAGCCGCGGTAATTCCAGCTCCAATAGCGTATATTAAAGTTGTTGCGGTTAAAAAGCTCGTAGTTGGATTTGTGTCCCACGCTGTTGGTTCACCGCCCGTCGGTGTTTAACTGGCATGTATCGTGGGACGTCCTGCCGGTGGGGCGAGCCGAAGGGGTGCTTTCGCGTCCCGAGGCGGACCCCGTTTAAATCCTACCAGGGTGCTCTTTGTTGAGTGTCTCGGTGGGCCGGCACGTTTACTTTGAACAAATTAGAGTGCTTAAAGCAGGCAAGCCCGCCTGAATACTGTGTGCATGGAATAATGGAATAGGACCTCGGTTCTATTTTGTTGGTTTTCGGAACCCGAGGTAATGATTAATAGGGACAGGCGGGGGCATTCGTATTGCGACGTTAGAGGTGAAATTCTTGGATCGTCGCAAGACGAACAGAAGCGAAAGCATTTGCCAAGTATGTTTTTCATTAATCAAGAACGAAAGTTAGAGGTTCGAAGGCGATCAGATACCGCCCTAGTTCTAACCATAAACGATGCCAGCCAGCGATCCGCCGCAGTTCCTCCGATGACTCGGCGGGCAGCCTCCGGGAAACCAAAGCTTTTGGGTTCCGGGGGAAGTATGGTTGCAAAGCTGAAACTTAAAGGAATTGACGGAAGGGCACCACCAGGAGTGGAGCCTGCGGCTTAATTTGACTCAACACGGGAAACCTCACCAGGCCCGGACACCGGAAGGATTGACAGATTGATAGCTCTTTCTTGATTCGGTGGGTGGTGGTGCATGGCCGTTCTTAGTTGGTGGAGCGATTTGTCTGGTTAATTCCGATAACGAACGAGACTCTAGCCTGCTAACTAGTCGCGTGACATCCTTCAACACGCGATCTAGTGT
>NW_026062549.1:0-81318 GCF_023897955.1 Schistocerca gregaria
ACACACGCGAGACAGATTTCGGTGTGGGTTATTAAAGAAAAGCTCCACATTGACGATGCACTAGACGTGGCCAGCGTGCACGGCATACCGGGTATACTTGGCTCGTTGGCCATAGGAATATGCTCGAGGAAGAACCTCAATCCCAATGGAGCAGACGGGTTGATAGCCGGTGGTGGCACTCGATTGTTGGAGAAACAGATGGTTGGCGTTGCGGTCGTCATTGCATACGCCGCCTTCGTCACACTGTTGATCGCTTTACTTCTGAGGAAAACCATAGGGCTCAAAGTATCTCCGGAGGAGGAAGAGTTAGGACTGGATATGTCTTTGCATGGCGAATGTGCCTATGTTTTGTGCTCCGACATGAAATCCGGCACGCCTCAAGAAGATCTCTCTGAGAATTCACAACTTCTCCCATAATTTTTTTTAATACTCGAACAATTTCGTCTCTGTCAGTTTCCGACTCGTTCGGCACACGCCCTTTTGTGAATAGAAGAAAACCGAAGTCTTAACGTGCGCGGTCCTTGTCGCCTGTTGGCGACGCATCCCGTCTCCTCTTCTCTATGTTGTACAAAGTTGGGATGTGCATGTATTTTTTTTATTTTTGCTTTCTTTTTTTTCTCTCCTGCGTCGCGAAGGCGAGAGAATCGACGGGCCTTCGAGCACTACTTGGGCGTACAGAAAAATAAAACCGCTGCGGGGTGCGAGGGAAATTTTAAAAAATTGTTTTTTGTATGTATTCAAATTTACGATACACATTTTCGCTCACTTTTTCTCCTCCTACACTTTCATTTAAGGGACGACTTGTTTTTTAGCCACACGATTATGTCTGATAAAAGAGAGTCATCCGAGAGCGCCGCGAAGGCGGACGTTCAAGGGGATCATACAAAGTCCGATTCGTCGCCGGCACCTGTCGTCTCTGGGGACAAGGGTGCTGATACGGCGGCTGTCGACGGCGCGTCCTCAGCCTCTAAGAAGTCGGTCGGAAATGTTCAGAATGGTGAATCGGAGTCTTCTGTGTTAGAGGAAGCGCCTGACGTGTTGACTAACTCTGCCATCCACAAGACTGGGAGGACGATGAAGACGTCTTGTTGAACGTGTACGTTTTTTTTTTGTTGGTCTCAGGGGAGGGCTTTTTTTTGGGAGGGAGGGTCCTTCCGAGCCGCAGAGCGGCGCGTTGATGTCGCGCGTAAAAGTTTGGGGTTTTGAAAGTAGGGTGGCAGGGGCGTCCCCTTTTTGCCGCCTCGGGGTTGGAGCTGACGCGGGGTTTGGTTCTTTAGGCGTGCCAAGCTCTATCGGTTCGACGTGGCGGGAAAGGAGTGGAAGGAGCGAGGAACAGGATTTGCTCGATTGCTGAAACACAGAGAGACAAAAAAAATTCGCTTTTTGATGCGCCGAGATAAAACCTACAAAATTTGTGGAAATCACTATGGTACGATTGAATAAAAAAGAAAAAAATAGTTGGACGGTCGTTGACTCGTTCTTTGCAGTTCTTCCGTTTATGAATCTCCAGCCCAATGCGAACAACGATCGTTCGTGGATCTGGAACTGCCCTGTAGATTTTTCCGAGGACTACAACAAGCCGAGCAAGGACATATATGCCATTCGTTTCCAGACGTTGGAAAGTGCGTTGCGTGGGGTGGGGGTGTGTGTGCATGCGTGTGGTTTTTTTTTTTTGCTGACCGTTTTGTCCAGACGCTCAAGAGTTCAAGAAGGTTTGGGAGAATTCGCAGAAGGAGATGAAGGAGCTTGAGGAGAAGAAGCAGAGCTAGGCGTTTTGTGCTTCGCCGCATTTTGATAGAGTCGGTCTATTTCGGTGTGCAAAATCTTTCTTAATAGAGAGGGAGTTTTAGATGTCATTTGAGGTGGGGCGCGGGTGTTTTTGTGTGGTTGGAGTTTGGGGGAGGCGAGCGGGTGCTCGGGGCGTTTTTGGAGGGGAACTGGGGGGTTTTTCTTTTTTGGCGAGGGGAGGGGGCGGAAAAAAAAAAAAAAGAGAAGAGTTTACTTGGACGCGAAGCGTTTTCATTTTTTACGAAGATGGCGGCGGTGTCAGTTCTCAATGAAAACAACGAGGTGGCTCGAAAGTTCCACGCGTTGCTGTTCAACATATCTGCGGCGAAGAGCCTGCAGAACATAGTCAAGAGCAATTTGGGGCCCCGGGGGACGCTGAAGATGTGCGTGCGGATGGGGGTTTGCTCGCGACGGGGCGGCGCGCTAGCCGACGGAAGATTGACCCGTGAGTTTTTTTATCCCGAAAAAGGTTGGTGTCTGGAGGGGGGGACATCAAGCTCACGAAGGACAGCGGCAACTTGTTGAAGGAGGTGGTATGTATGTAGGCGGGTACGCTTTTTTTTTTTTTTTTTTTCGTGTTGTACTGACGGGGGTTGATTGCGGGCGCGATGGGGGGGGAATGAAGTACATTCAGCACCCGACGGCGTCGTTGATAGCGAGGACGGTGGGGGTGCAGGACGAGATAACGGGGGACGGGACCACGTCGATAGCGTTGTTGATAGGCGAGTTGCTGTCGCAGTCGGAGAGGTTGTTGGCGGAGGGGATGCACCCGAGGTTGTTGGCGGAGGGGGTTTGAGGTGTCGAAGAGTCACTTGATGAAGTGGATTGACGAGATCAAGGTGAAGAAGGACTGGAGGGACCACGAGTTTTTGACGTCCTTGGCGAGGACGTCTTTGCGTACGAAGTTGGACCGCGAATTGGCGGACAGGTTGGCCGATATAGTGGTGGATGCGGTGCTGACGATCAAGCGAGACGACGAGCCGATTGACCTGCACATGATCGAGACCAACCTGCACATGTTGCACAGGACGGAAATGGACACGCAGTTGATAAAGGGCTTGGTGATGGACCACGGGGCCAGACACTCGGGGATGCCTAAGAGGGTGACCAACGCGCACATTTTGACCTGCAACGTGTCGTTCGAGTATGAGAAGACGGAGGAGACGGGGATAGGGATGTGGAAGGTGCCGGAAGAGAGAGACCGAATGATCGAGGGCGAACGTCGATTCACGGACAACAGGGTGTTGAAAGTCATCGAGTTGAAGCGCTCGGTCTGCAAGGAGGGCGAGGGCTTCGTGGTAGTCAACCAGAAGGGGATCGACCCGATCGCGCTGGACATGTTGGCCAAGGAGGGAATTTTGGCGCTTCGCCGCGCGAAAAGAAGAAACATGGAGCGTCTGACGAGAGCGTGCGGCGGGCTCGCCGTCAATTCGGTGGACAACCTTTCTCCGGAGGTTTTGGGATTCGCCGGACTCATATATGAGCACACTCTAGGCGAAGAGAAGTACACCTTTGTCGAACAAGTTTCGAATCCGTTTTCCTGTACTATTTTGTTCAAAGGACCGAACCTATACGGAATCAACCAAATCAAAGACGCCGCCAGAGACGGGCTCAGAAACGTCAAGAGCGCCATCGAGGACTCGTACGTTCTTCCCGGTGCCGGCGCGTTCGAAATGGCCGCCCACTCGGAACTCATGCGGCTCAGGGACTCCTACCAATCTTCCTCGACCTCCCTGGGTGTCAAGCTAGGCATCGAGGCGTTCGCGAAGTCTCTGCTGATCATCCCGAGAACTCTGGCCGCCAACAGCGGGTTCCAGCCCGTAGAAACGCTTCTGCTCCTCGAAAACGAGCACCAACAAGGACACCTCGTGGGACTGAACACGGAAACCGGAGACACCATGGACCCCTCGGTAGAAGGCATATGGGACAGTCTCGCGGTAAAAACCCACCTACTAGAGTCGTCCTGCCTGGTCGCCTCCCAACTGCTCCTCGTCGACGAAGTCCTTAAGGCCGGCAAAGCAACCACCACCTGAAAAAATTAAATAAACCCCACACTTTTATTCAGCGTATCCCCTCCCCACAGTATTTTTTTTCTCCCTCTATCTGCCTCCCGCGGACCTCCCCCCGCCTCGCCCATCACCGGTCGAAACCGCACCTCAACGCGCGCGCACCGCCCCCCCCAACTCGAAAACCCGCGCAATTTATTCCAACAACTTTTTGCTTTCAATTGTTGGCAAGGTGTCATTTTTTTTGTACAGGCCGCTCCCTCCACGGCAAGCGCTCTCTAAACCACACGCACCATGGAGGACTGGGCTCCTGCGCCAGACCTACTACAAAAAATCCTCTACCTCACCAACGTAGCGAGGTCTCCTGTTCAACAGCACATACAAGAAGCCATCACTGTACACACACCCCTTGCAAGCACTTGACACTTTTTTTTTTTTTTTTTTTCTAAACCTCTCTGACGTCACTCTCCCCCTCCACCAACTCCCCCCTCTCTCTACTGTCAGAATTCCTCGTGCTAACTCCTCGCGCATCCTCCCCCTCAGAAACTGAACGAATACAGCTCCTGGCCAGACGTCAACAACTACTTCTGCTTCATCTTCGTCCACCTCCAAAATGAACCCGAAGTCACTCGCACCATGGCGGGCATCATCCTGAAGCGAAACATCCAACAATACTGGAACAACATCCCCGACGCCAGCAAAACCTACATCAAACGACACGTCCCAAGTCTCATCGGCAACCCCAGCGGCGCCCTCAGAGAAATTGCCGGAAACGTCATCACCACCATCCTCAGTCACATCAGCATCAGTCAATGGACCCAAATCATCGACCTGCTCAACCAGTCTCTAGAAGGTGACGACCAAGTCCTCCTCCAAGGCGCCTTCTCCACGCTGGATCGCATCTTCGAAGACCACTGCAACGAACTCGCCAACGACCCCGTCAACAGACCGCTGGACGGCATCGTCCCAAAACTCATCTACCTCTGCTCCAACCCCGACAACAACATCAAATTCTTCTCCCTCAGATGCATCCTCCACCTTCTCCCCATCGCTCCCCCCGTCCTCATGGTCGTCATCAACGACTACCTAAAGGCACGCGTCTCGACCACCGGCGCTTTGACACTTTGACACTTTTTTTTTTGACATCCTTTTTTGACATCTTTTTCTCTTGACACCTTTTTTTGACACTTTTCTTCTCGCCACCCTCGTTCTCACTCGCCCCGTGAACTCGCGCGCCCCCGTCGAACCGCGATGATCACAGGTGCTCTTCGCGCTCGCTGAGAGGCCGCCCAACGTGCGCATACTCGACGTCATCTGTCGCTCCTTCTCCTCTCTCGTCTTCAGCAGGATACCCGCCATCTCGCCGCACATGGACAACATCATCGTCTACATGATAAACATGACCGCCTCTTCCGACTCGAGCATCGCGCTGGTCGCGTCCGACTTCTGGACGACTGTGGCAGACGCGGAGTTCTGCCACCACACGCTGCAGAACCACCTCCAGTCCCTGCTGCCTGTGCTGCTTCGAGGACTGAGGTACTCGCCCGAGGAGCTGCAAGAGCTAGAGGAGACCCAGGTGATAGGACCCGAGGGACTAGAAAGCGCGAACCCTAGCTATGGCAAACAAGACGACAAGAGGTCAGATGACACTTTTGGACCATCTCAATGGTCCTTGAGGAAGTCCTGCGGGCAGGCGCTCGACTATCTCTCTCACTGCTGCTTCGACGCGGACCTGCTGTGCATACTACTTCCTCTCTGCCAAAGGGGTCTGTCGAGCGACGACTGGCTCGATAGAGAAGCAAGCATTCTGGCGCTCGGTGCCGTGTCGGACGCTGTCCTCAGCACATATGAACATATCCTTCCGGAGTTGATCCCAATGTTCCTGCAGCTGGTGGACGACCGCCATCCGCTCATCAGGAGCATCTCTTGCTGGTCGCTATCCAGGTACGCCCCCTGGATCACGGACCCGAGCAACTCGGCGGAATTTCTTCAACCGGTCGTCCTGGTTCTGCTCAACCACGTCCTCGAAATGACCCACAAACAAGTCATGGAGGCGGCCTGTTCCGCCCTCTCCGTACTATGCGACGAGGCTCAAGAAGCCATGGCGCCGTTCGCCGAGTCCATGATCCAAACCTACAAAAAGGCGTATCCTCTCCTTCACCGCAGAGGACTAATCGTCCTGTATGACTCTATCGGATCTCTGGCGGAAGCCGTTAAAGAACGCATGAACCAACCTGTCATCATAGATACGCTCATGCCACCTCTTATCGACCAATGGAACATCCTCTCCGATGACGACCCTGACCTCGTTCCTCTTATCGACTGCATATCCCGCGTGGCGACTGGCCTTGGCCCCGGATTCGCTCAGTTCGCCGAACCCGTCTTTCAACGCGGGTACCGCGTCGCTCACCAAATCGTCCTCCAACAATGCTCCAACCAAGAAGAAATCCAAAAATGCACCGATCCAGACCTCAACCTCCTCGTGAGCGTCATCGAACTCATGGGCTCTATCGTGGGCTCCCTCGGCAGCAGCTCTGCCGACCTCGTCTCCAAAACCAACCTCAACCAACTCCTAATTCAGGTCTGTAGATACTCCCTTTACCAAGTCAACAGAGCCGCCTTCATGCTCATCGGCGAACTCTCCAAGCACTCCATCGTTCACCTCATGCCTGTCCTCAGCGATATCATCCCCATCCTCGTTAACAACGTCCGCGTCTCCCTTCACATCAGCGTCTCCAACAACGCTCTCTGGGCCCTCGGTGAAATCTCTCTGACGGCTCCGGACCAACTCAGACCTTGGGCGTCCGAAATCGTCACTCGGTCTACCAGAATTTTGGAAAACTCCGTCCTTCACCGCAACGTCCATCAAAACGCTGCCATCCTCCTCGGCAGACTTGCACTCAGCTTCTCCGCCCTCCTCGCCGAGCGCATCGAACACCTCGCCAAGCCCTGGTGCATAGTCCTTCGCGACCTCGACGACAACCAAGAAAAAGAAAGCGCCTTCGCCGGGCTCCTTAACGTTGTCAACGCCAACCCCGCCGCTTTCCTCAAGGACTTCAACTACTTTGTTGGCGCCTGCACTTCCTGGGTCAATCACTGCGATGCTATCAAGCACTCTATCTCTGCCGTTATGCGCGACTACAAACAACAACTCGGACCCGAAAACTGGACGCAACTCTGGAACACACTAGACAGCGCTTCTCAAAACACCCTCGTCAACGATTATGGCGTCTAAAATTTCTCGGTCAATGAGAATTAATGAAAACTCTTTTTTTTTCTCTCTCTCGGTTTTTAATGAAAACAATGAAAATTCTTTTCTTTTTTTTTTCACCTTCTCTCATTCAGCTCCTTCCACCGGCAAAAGCCCCCACCAAACAGCCTCTCCGAGCAAACCGCGTGGTATTCACTCTCTCTCGTCGCCAAAATGCCGTAGTTCTCCACGTTCTCGGTGTCGTCGTAGTCAATTGGCAAGTTCTGAAAGTCTGTCAGCTTCCCGCCTGTAGCCACCCTCAAAATCGCTTCCGGCGCACACGTGTCCCACTTCTTCGTCCCAGGTGAAGGATAACAGTACACGTCCGCGACTCCTCTCGCCAGGCAAAGTATCTTGTACCCCGCGCCGCCCACGCGAATCACCTCGTCCGCGCTCAAGTACGCACACGCCACGTCGACTGCCTCGCTGTGATGCGACCTCGTCGTCACCAACACCACCGTATCGCGACTGGGCGCCACCCTCGTCAACAAATTCTCGCTCCTGTCGGGGTGGTCGTCGAAACACCCATACCCTTCCATGCACCAAATCGTCCGACCGCATTCGCCCTCAAATGGCTGATGTACCACCCCGGCATAGGCGACGCCCCTGTACGATATCCCAATCATCACAAACACCAACTTCCTGTCGCCGACCACGTACTCCCGCGTCCCGTCCAACGGATCTACGTAAACCACCACCTCGCTCATATCAACCACTCTCCTCTGCACCTCTCCACCTCTTCCCAGACGAAACACCAACGACCGGTCCGCCGGCACCGCCTTCAAATCGTCCGCACCCACCACCTCCTCGCCCACCAGGCGCAGGCCTGGAAACTCGCACACCAACGAACCCTCAATCAGACCCTGAGCCAGCAAGTCCGCGCTCGTCACCACGTCCACCCCAGACTGTACCTCGTTCAGCGTCGGTACAACACCTGTCAAATCTCCGTCTTCAAAAACGCGCAATTAAGAAAAGGCGTCCGATCAATTTGCTCCTCGCATAGCACGCCCGCGCCATTCCCCTCCGTACGCTCGTCCTTGGCGTGCAAGCCCATCTCGCCCCGGGCTACTTCTCGCACAACCTCGCCCGCCTTCATAGACAAGTCAACGCACACGGAAAGCAGCTCAAACAAATCGACCGCCGCACCTCCGGGCATCTCGCACATCCCCGACAAGTCAAATAAACTGAACCATGTGCGCGGCACAGGGACATTTAGCCAATTTTTTTTTTTTTTTTCCTCCCCTCTTTTACAGCTGAGCGGTCAAATCCCGATTCTCCGAACACCACCAAATAATCGCCTTCACGTTCGCAGTCAAACAACACAAACACTGCGTCCAGCTCTCCTCCGAGTTCGCCGCCCTCCTCACGCACCTCCCAGCGACCTTCCCACACCGCTCCACCGCGTGCGGCAACTCGAACCCAGACGCTTTCAGCAAAACTTCGCCAATTTCTGCCACGCAACACACCAAACCGCACAACGCGACGTCGAAAGACGTCTTGACCACCAACTTCGAAAACACGCCTCTCTTCTCCGAACACAGCACGTACCGCTCCCCAGAAGGCCTCCGCACCAAACAGGCGCCGCTCCCACTCAGTTGGATCTCCCACTCCGAACATGCGTGACTCAGCACCGTCAATATCCTCTGAACCGCCATCGCCAAAAACTCTAGCGCCACCGAGGCCTCCTGATGCGGCACCACCTCGCCGCTCCCCGGCGCGCGAGTCCCCACGCGATACGAGTTGATTGTCGCAAAATGCCCGTCGTGCCATATGTGAAACACGTCGTTCAACGGATACAACGACCTCAACCTCTCCAACATCCCCTCAAATCTCTCCGAATCGCACAACATCTTCCACCTCCTCGCGCACAACCCGCTCTCTATCATTTTCCACTTAGAATAATCTCTCCAGTAGCTCTCCTCTTCCGCCACAAACTGATCATTCAGCGAATTCACGCGCCTCTCCAACTCACTCAAACGCGCGTCTCTCGCCCTCAACTCCTCCAACTTCTCCACCCACTCATCCAACTCCCTCTCCAACTCGTCAACGCCCTCCGTATCCCCCTCCTCCCTCGCCTCCAGCCTCGAAACCACTCCCTCGTAGTACCTCTCCTCCTCCTCTGCCCTCGTCATCTCCTCCAAAACCACCTCCAAACACACCGTCGCGCACTCCTCACACAACGGCATGTCCAAATCGTACTCCATAGACGCGCTCTCGTACAACTTCCTCAACGCCGCCTCCTCCACTCTCGGCAACCACACGCACTCCGCACACTCCTCACTCCCCCCCGACCTCCACTGCTCCACCCTCTCCCTCCCCCCCTGCGTCGACGCGCACGCCAACTCCGCCCCGCCCCTACCCCTCCTCACCGCGTTCGACAACACCGGCAGCGTCACGCCCCTCACCAACCTCCTCCTAGACACCCCGTAGTCCCCCTCGCCCACCCCACCACCACTCGCCGCCTCCTCGCTCCCACCTCCCCTCCTCGCCTCCCCCTGCCACACCGACCTCCTCCTGCCCTCCACCCGCGCCCCCCTAAACTCGCACTCTCTCTCCAACGCCCCCCCTACGCCCCGTCAGCCCCATTCGTACACACACGCACACACACGTCCCCCCCCCCCACGTACAACCCTCCTCCGCCAACCTCTCGACGCACCCGCACAGGCGAATCACCCTAAAGCAGTACTGGCACACGCTCGGCACTCGATCCTCCCCCCACTCCAATCGCTTCGAGTCCTCGGAACAAGACATCTTTGAGCGACGCCCCCTTTTTTTTCCCCCCTTTCTCCTCCTCTCAAAAAAAAAAAAAGAAAAGAAAACAACAACAAGCCACGCCCCCTACATTCAAGCTCGAAACCCCCTCCACACCGACAAAACGTGCACCACCACCGTCACGAACCCCAACCACCCCCCCAACACCAACCCCCCCTTGTAACTCCCATACAAAATCGTACCGACCGGCAGCGCCAGCACCAACAATCCAACCCTGCATCCCCTCTGCAACGCACCCTCTCCCGCGTCAGAAACACCTCCATCTCTCCCCCCCTTCACTCCACGACCCACTCGCTCCACGCACCTCCCCGCAACTCCCCTCCTCCTCCAGCAAACGCCAGACAAACCAAACCGTGTAGAGCAGCGCAACGCTGCTCCCCAAGCACGCGCCAAGTGCGACGTAGTACTCGACGTCGCTCTGGAACCGAGACCACCACAAAAACACCGTCACCGCCAGCGCCGCCGAAAACCCGACGCCGTTCGAAACGCCCAAAATCTGCAAAAGCCTCTTGTCAAACAAACTTTCGGCGGTACAATTCCTCGTCAGTTCACAATTCGCCCGAGAAAAAAAAAAAAAACCGTCCCAATACCGCTCTCACCTGGTAAACAGCGCCATCATCACGAACAACGTGTGGCACAGCACCAAAGACAAAAGCATGTACGGCACCGTGCCGCACACTCTGCACAGATGCTCGCGAAACTCAGCACGAAACGCGTCCCTCGTCGCCAGTATCCAAACGCCCTCCAACGCGAAGTTCGCCGCCTGGGCCGCGAGACACAGCGAGAAGACCCGTCGTAGCAAATCCATCGGCCGCACACCCCTTCTCAACAACAACAACGAAAAATGAAGCATTTCGACTGGTGCGCGATATTTCTTTATTCAAAATGCACACATTGTTCCCTCTTGCGCTTGACAGCCCACCACCAGTAATATGTGCAAAAAAAAAACGCTTAAGTGGAAGGGCTCGTGCCGTGCCCATTCGTGGTGTCCAAGGGGCCAAAACATCCTTCAGTGACGTCCAAGCGGGAAACCCCCTCCTCTCGGAGGAGGGGCTCGGTTCAGACAGAGAGAGTGTGTGTATGTATGTGTGTGGACAGACAACACGCACGCGTGTGGGGGGAGGGGAGAGTGTACACATAAACGAAGTGCGTGTGTGAAACTGCATTAGGCGCGCACGCAAATGGAGAGACAGATAGATATCAGACTGGCTCGTGGTCACGGGGATCTTGAGTACGTGATAGTGCAAATATCGGGGGGATCCCTCCAGAGATGAATCGTAGGGTCTGGATTTTTTTTGTCTAAAGGCCCGCCGCTGATAGACGCGTATAATGTTTTTTGCCCAGGCAAAAGAAAAGGGGTGATAAGGGCAAGCGCGCGGAGTGGGGAGAGGACAACAACAATCAAGTGGTGCGCGCCCCTAGAGCCCCACCGCTCTCCGCGAGACAGATAGGTTGGTACGACAATGCGGGGGCAAAAAGAGAGACTAAAAAACAATAAAAATGATTGTGCTTGAGGGGGAAGGATAGAGAGAGGAGGCAAAAGCAGCCAGGAGACTCGCATTGAGGGAGGGGGCTCTTTCTGTCGAAAGCGGCAAAGCGTGCGTATCTTGAAAAGTGTCTTCGTTAAGATGGGAGAGGAGAGATTGCCGGTGCGCAGATTGATTCTGAAATTTTTAAAGGAACGCCCGTCTCTCTCTTTCTCTCTCTGAGTCGCGGGCGAGCATTGCCATCGCATCGCAGTGGGAGGGAACATAAAAAACAGAGAGCCCCCAGTAGTGACTGTCAGTAGGAGAAGCGCGGAGCGCCAGGAGCGCCCAAGGGAGGAGTTTGCATGTTGAGTGCACCGGCCGGAGGCTGATTGTAATTAGGATGGTAATAATAGTAAGAATCATAAGGGTAAGAAGGATAATTGGACGGTGGAACCGGAGCGGCGTTGGTGTTCTGATGAGGAGGAGGAGGATAAGGCGTTGCTGAGTTGACTATAGAAGGAATCACAGGGTCGCCAGACGCGTACCAATTCATAGACGAGAGATACCCACCATATCCAGACGAGTAGGGAGACACGGTAGGAACATTACTGGGTGAATATGTCGGAGGAGTCGGAGAGGGATGAGAGATAGTAGGCGGAGCTTGAACGCTCCTCATCGAACGATCAGGTCTGCCATGACTCAAGCCGCCACTAGGTTCAGGTCCGTATCCACCTCCACCACCAGATCCATATCCGCCACCCCTGCCACCACCACCATAATAGAGGCTATTTGTGCCAGAATTCGGTCCATACGGAGCGGACCAGCTTTGTACGGACCCGCTGGACCGCATAGCGTGACTGCCATGATGCATGCCGCTTCCACGATGTGCGTTCCCTCTCATCCCCCTCGACTTCATGCCAGAACTGTTCAAAGACCCAGACGACGAGCTGGTCTTCGCGAAGGTCACGCCGATCTTCTGACCATCCAGCTCGGCGTTATGAAGGTGCTTCGTCGCCTGCAAGCACGTCTCCCGATCCTTGTATGTCACGAAACCATATCCCCGATTCTCGCCAACCGGCGTCTTAACTACCACGCACTTGGACACCTCGCCAAACTGCATGAACATAGAAGCCAGAGACTTCTCGTTGACGTTCGGACCCAAATTGGAAATGTACAACGTCGTCACCTTCGAATGAGGATCGTCCTCGGCAGACGAACGATTCGAGTTCTCCGCCCAGGAGACGTTCAACTGACGATCCCGAACTATAGCACTCATCAACACCTTCTTCGCAGCCTCCGCAGTCTCATACGAGTCAAACGTCACGAAACAAAACCCCCGTGACAGGCTCCCAGAACTGCTGCTCGATTTCAACTCCACTTGTATGCACGTCGTGATGCCCTTGCACAGCTCGAGCAACGCCGCCTTCAGCTCTTCAGAGGACATGTTCATCGGCACGTTCCCAATAAAAAGCGTCTGCTTGTTGTCAGAAGGCTTCACCTTCGCCGGCTGGCCCTGCACACCCACACGCGTCTGTCAGTTCACCCACTCGCGCACACAAACACACACCCTCTCTCCCTCACGTACGGAAATCACGGGGCTATTAAACTCCGGAGACAGCGCGCGAGACTGCGCCTCCGGCGACCCGAAATGTACGAACGCATATCCTGTACACAAACAGACCGTCCAATACACCGCGTACACAATTTTTTTTGCACAAGGCGCGCATTGGGGATACAAAAAACGTCAGGCATCGCTCCAAGGCGTCAGGCATCGTGCGCGCCGAAAAAAAGCCGTAAAAAGAAAAAAAAAGAGATCACGGTCCCGTACCTCTGCACAATCCCGTAGTCTTATCCCGGATAATGTTGACCCCTCTGATCTCGCCACAGGCAGCAAAATGCTGCTTGATCTGATCTTCGGTGACGTTCGCGACGAGCTCCCCCAGATAAATGTTCCACGTTCTGGGGGAAACGGTGACATTTTTCTCTTCAGTGTCTACTTCTCCATTTCGGAGCTCTTCTTGCCTCTCCTCCTCTCTCGAGACCTCTCCCGTTTCGGCTGCTCTGCCGTCAAAGTCTGCGACAGACCCGGACGCCTGCTCCTGCTGACCGGGCATTGCGAGCGCAGACTTCACTTCTTGAACTGACTCGCCCGGCTGTTCCGCTTCAGTGTTCTGCGGCCTTGTCGACATCGCTTTCTAATGTGCTTCGTGCCAAGATTCGACGAAGCCGGCTCTACCAGACGTGACTGTAATTGATGAATAACAGAAAATTAAATGGCTAAACTAAAAAGAAAAAAAATAAATGACACAGAATGCGTGTGTGCGCAATAATGTGTATGCACACATACCACTCCACTAAACCAAAAGGGTGAAAATAACCGGCATCGATCGTGTCCGAGGATTCCTCGCAGGAAAAGCCGCATTGCTGCTTTATATGCGTGTGTGTGTGCGTGTGTGTGCATCTCTCTCTTGAGGCGCGCTCTCATGCACACCCCCCTCTCCCCCTTCCGGAGTGTGATCTCGCGTACGCAGCCTCGCCCGTCCTCCGACGAGGATCCCCTGACGCATTGCGTACCGGGCAGAAAAAAAAGGCGCACGTCGAACGGCGCTGGTTCCCCCCCTCTGCTCGCTTAAAACACTTTTTTTTTTTATTGAGACCGCGCACAAGGTTATTTCAGGGAGTTGTGTAGAAAGCAACCTGTGCAAAAATCTATGTATAGAACAGTTCAGTGTATTTTGATAGTTTGAGAATTGTCTGGGTGCTTCTCGGCCACTATTGTGAGCACACCGTTGTCGTAAGACGCCGACATGCTCGAGTCATCGACGCCTCGAGGCAGTTGGATAAAGCGCTGCATAGACCCGCAGAATCGCTCGATCCAAACGTTTGCGCCGCGAGTCTGAGGGATACATGGTCTCTCCGCCGTGATCAACAGGCCATTTTGCCTCTGGGTGATAGAGATGTCGTTCTTGTCCACGCCGGGCAAGTCGGCCTTGATGGTGAAGCTGTTTCTGTCCTCGATGGTGTCAACGGGAAAAGCTGCGTGACATGACGTGACACAGAGTTGTTCGCATGTGAGAACGACCGAATGCACGCGCTGAAAAAGATGGTGTCGCCTCCCCTCCCTCTCCCGCGAGTTTTTCAAAAGAGAAAGTACCTGAGTGGTCAAAAAGGGGTCTATAGAGAGAGTCGAACAAGCTATCTAGTTCCTTCATGTAACTGTTGAACAATCCGCCCATGATGGTGCAATTGAAAAAAAGGCACAGTTCGTCTTGCCATAAAAAAAAAAAAAACTTATCATGCATGTGGAGCAAGCCCACGCACCGGGATGGTGCCCGAGCTTCGGTTGACGAGTACCTCGGTCATGCTTGGGGTGTTGCCATCGACCAGTGCGAGGGAAGGGCGATGCGTGTCTTGCCAGGGCGATGCGTTTAACCCGTTTGAAAATCTCGACAGGTACCAGTCTGTTCTTTAGCCCTTTCTCGCCTGCCGCTCAAAGACCCTGCGCTGGCTGATGTCGACGGATTTTTGGCGTAATTCTAACAGTGCATCGATTACCGTCAAAAAAATCGACAGCTCGAAGAGAAACTCATGGGGAACACCAACGTGACGTCGGCGCCGCCGTTGAACAAGCTGCCGATGAATTTAGAAGAAAGTGTGCCGTTGAGTAAGGCTCGCTTCCTGAAGACTTACCGCTGCCAAAATAAGACGGGGAACTACGTGATCAAGGCATTTTTCAAGCCTCCTGGGTTTCAGGGGGGGGAATACGTTGAGGGGTTGAAAGGTGAGCGCCGCGAAACTTTTGTGTGTGTGTTATGTGGTACAAAATTCTGACTTTTTTTGACGTGTTATAAGCGCTGAAAGAGAATTTGGACTGTCAACACGCGAGTCCCATCCTTGAGTGCGGGGAGACGGACGCGTTCATCTACACGATTCGCCCGTACTTTCACAGCAGTTTGTACAAGCGCATTGGCACGAGGCCGTTTTTGACGCCGATAGAGAAGAAGTGGCTGGCGTACCAGATTTTGTACTATTTCAAGGAGGCGGAGAAGAGGAATTTGAGACACGGGGATTTGAAGTGCGAGAACATCATGGTGACGTCGTGGAACTGGATATTTGTGACCGACCACTCGTTCGTCTACAAGCCGACGTTTTTGTCGGAGGAGAACAGCGGCGAGTTCAGTTATTTCTTCGACACGAGCACGAAGCGCGTGTGCTACATTGCGCCCGAGAGGTTTCACTCCGGAAGGGGTGGCGGGTACTCGTCGAGCGCGCCTGGGGTGGCGGAGGGGGTGATGCCGGTTGGGTCGTCGATGGGGCAGGAGAGTTTGACGACGAAGATGGACGTGTTTTCGGCTGGGTGCGTGATAGCCGAGTTGTGGTTGGAGGACGTGCAGTTGTTTGATTACTCGACGTTGCTGTCGTATCGGGCGGGGAAGACGGATCCGTCGGCGATAGTGGAGAGGATAGAAGACGCGGACATGAGAGAGTTGGTGGCGCACATGATAGGGAGGAGGCCTTCCGAGAGGTTGACGGGGACGGAGTACTTTGAGGACTGCGCGCGCAGACAGGTGTTTCCGTCGTATTTTGGGGTGTTGCATCAGTTTTTTTCCATAGTGATGAGGTACAATCCGGACCAGAGGGTGAGGTGTTTCGCGCACTCGTTGGGTCAGTTGCACGCGCACTTGGGCCGGAGGGAGGGGTCTTCTGCCTATCGGGGGATGCCGGTGGGGGCTGGTTTGAGGGGGGAGGAGGAGGGGGAGGGGAGGGTTGGGTTTTTGGAGATGTGCGCCGAGTTGGCGACGGAGTTGGACGTGTTTGCGAGGACGGAGTTGTGTTTGAGGATGGAGGTGCCGTCCGACTTGCTTGGGAGGTTGATAGATTCTGGGGGCGATGAGCCGTTGTACTTGATTGAGTATTTGAGGGAGAAGGGCTATTTGGGGCAGGGGAGCGTGGAGGCGGTGTTGGAGGCGTGCGAGGGGGAGCCGAGGTTGGAGGGGGTGGAGAGGGTGTTGCGGAGGTACCAGAGTGGGTGGAGGGGCGAGGCGGAGGCGGAGAGCCGGGAGGGCTTGAGCGAGGGGATGGGGAAGGAGGAGATGCACCGAGAGTTGAAGAGGTTGGAGCAGGGGGAGGGCGTGGAGGGGGCGTTGGAGGAGGCGGCGGCGAAGTTGGTGGAGTCGGTGGTGAGGACGGAGAAGTTGGGGGAGAGTTTGAGGGCGGCGTGGGGGGGGAGGGGAGAGGGGGAGGAGGAGGGGGGAGAGGAGGAGGTGGCGGAGGGGGCGTCGTGCGGGGAGAGGATGAGGGTGATGAGGAGGAGGTTGAGGGGAGAGGGGGCGATGGAGGCGCGTTTGGAGTTGGCGAGGGTGAAGAGGGAGATGGCGGATTTTAGGGGCGCGTTGAAGTTGTACGGCGAGTATTTGTCGATGTGCGAGGAGAGGAAGGACGAGGAGGGGTGGCAGAGGGGCAAGATAGAGCAGGGGGTGACGTACCGAGAGTTGGGGTTGTTGGACCACGCGATCCAGAGCTTCGAGGCGGCGTTGGCGGTGAGGAGTGGGGACAGGAGGAACGAGTTGGCGGCGTACGCGCAGTTGTCTGGGATATGCGCGGAGACGAAGCAGTACCAGTTGTCGATCAGGTACCAGCGGGCGCACGCGGAGTTGAGGGAGAGGGAGGAGAGGGGGGAGAGGGGGGGGAGGGGGGAGGGGCAGTACGAGGGATACGTGATAGTGTTGAACGCGTTGTACTCGATGTTGAAGCACTTGAGCGACTTGTCGACGAAGTTGATATGTTTGGATTGTTTCGAGCAGATAAACAAGTACGTGAGCGACCAGGTGAGGTTGCAGATGTTGGTGCCGTACATAGTGTCGATGATAGACGTGCAGCCGAGGGAGCCGTCGCCGTTGGTGAGGGCGCAGTCGATAAGGGCGCTGACGAAGGTGGTGGCGTTGATTACGTCGTTGGTGGACGCGGAGGACGCGTTGTTGTTTCCGGAGTACTTGCTGCCGGTGCTGGGCTTTTTTTACAAGGGGGAGAGCGAGGAGTTGGTGCTGCAGGCGTACGCGGAGTCGTTGGGGACGTTGGCGCAGAGCGCGAAGAGGTTGATAGAGTTGTCGTACTGTTTGAAGGAGCCGATGAGGTTGAGGTCGGCGTTGGAGTGCGCGTCGAGCGATTACATGAAGGAGTTGCAGGAGTTGAGGGAGGCGTTTAGGGAGACGGTGGCGAGCATGTTGGGGCCGGACGCGTCGACGGTGGTGAGGAGGGCGGTGATAGATCACTTGGTGCCGATATGCGATTTTTTCGGGTTCGAGATGACGAAGAACGCGATATTGCCGTTGGTGTTTTCGTGTTTGAACGGGGAGTGGGAGTTGAAGTGCGCGGTGTTTGACAACATGCCGGGGGTGGGGAGGATAGTGGGGCCGGACGCGATAAGGAACTTCGTGTTTACGTTCGTGCCGACGGCGTTGAGGGAGGAGTCGGAGTTCGTGGCGAACAGCGTGGTGAACAGCGTGGCGATGATGTGCGAGGCGGGGGTGTTTGACAGGGGGTGTTTGTTCGAGGTGTGCGAGTGGACGGCGCCGTTGTTGCTGCACCCGAACGCGTGGATTCGGTTTTCGACGTGCGCGGTGATGGTGAGGGCGCAGAGGTGCTTGTCGAGGGTGGATGTGTTGTGCGGGTTGATGCCGAGGTTGAGGAGGTACTTGAAGAGGGGTTTGGCGTCGATGACGGAGGAGTCGTTGTTGCAGTCGCTGAGGGCGCCCGTGTCGCGCCAGGCGTTTGAGAGGGCGGTGAGGAACCCGACGAGTTACGAGGGGGGGACGGACGTGCCGTTTTCGCTGGCGTTGGCGGAGTTGAGGTTGGACGAGGAGGACGAGGGCAAGCTCTTCGCGATGAAGGAGTACATTAAGAAGGTGGCTTCGTCGGGTGCCGCGAGGCAGCAGAGGGTCGATCATTCTGGGAGTTGGTCGGAGGAGTACATGGGGGCGAAGTGCGCCGTGAGTTCGTACCACCTGGGGTACGTTGAGGAGCGCGCGGTGGGGAGCGAGTCGCTCGAGGTTCTTCGCCCGGAAGCGGTTTGGAGGCGCGCCGAGGTGAGTTCGGCCGCTGGCGCGGAGTGCCGGGACCGCGGCTGGATTCTCCCGCTGGACGGCGCGTCGATCGCGGGTGGTTCGCCGGGCAGGCGCCGCTGGGAGCCCGATTCGGCGAGCGACGCGCCCGGGATTGGTCCATACGTCTCCTCCAAGCCGGTGTCGGTTAAGGACTGGAGGCCGCATGGCTCGCTCATCGCCAACCTTCACGAGCACGAGGACGCCGTCACCCAGCTCCAGGTCGCCCGCGACGGGCTCTTCTTCGCCTCCGGCTCTTACGACGGCACCGTGCGCATCTGGAACTGTCAGGAGATGGCCAAGTCCTCAAAGTACAGGTCCAGCGGGCTCTACGAGCAGCTCAGCCCCATCACCTCCATCGCCGTCTGCGAGGGCACCCACACCGTCGCCTCCGCCAGCATCGACGGCACCGTCCACCTCTTCCGCGTAGAGTACCTCTCCAGGGACTCCTCCATGTCCTGTCCCACCGTCAAGCGACTCGAAAACGGCCAATTCCGCGACGAAGTCGCCCTCAAAATCGCCCACTTCGAGCGCGAAAACGAATCGCTCCTCATCTACGCCACCGACCGCGGCAAAATCTACAGCTGGGACGTCCGCACTCAGCGCGAATCCTGGACCCTCGACAACAAGCCCCAATCCGGCATCATCACCTCCATCGCCGTCGACCCCACCTGCTCCTGGATGGTCGTCGCCACCGACACCGGCACCTTCACCTGCTGGGACCTCCGATTCCACGTCCTCCTCCAACGCTGGCGCATCTCCAACTTCAATTCCGGCGTCCGCGCCATGTCCTACTGCCACTTCAGCCAAAACAACCGCATCTGGGCCTCTCCCTCTCGCGACGTCCTCGGCTGCTGGGACCTCAGCACCCTCTCCTGCAAGAAGGTCTGCTGCGTCTACGCCCACCCCCACGCCCACTCCTTCGTCCAACAACTCGACCGCTCCATGCTCGCCGTCCCCGCCCCCCACGAAAACGACTTCTGTCTCTCCTACCTCGACCGCTCCCTCTCCTCCTCCCCCCTCGACCACTCCCACTCCTTCGAGTGCCTCTACTCCTCCCCCCACTCCACCTTCCTCCTCACCGCCGGCACCGACCGCACCATCCGCTACTGGGACCTCAACCTCCCCTCCAACTCCTTCGTCCTCTCTCACCCCCACCCCCACCAACCGCAACCCGACTACTCCACCTTCAACACCCCCGGCAACCTCCAAGTCATCCTCGAACAACCCAAACCCTCCAAACTCTACCCCTCCACCCCCCTCTCCTCCCGAGAACCCTCCACCGCTCACCTCGACTCCATCACCGACATCGCTCTCGCCGAAACGCCCCTCGCCACCTCCATTCTCACCGCCTCCCGCGACGGCGTCATCAAGGTCTGGAAGTAGATCCTCGCCGGAACGCGCGCAACGCGCCCTCCCTTTTTTCCTCTGTTCCACAGCAAGCGCATCGATAAAACACACATCACGCCTTACTACCTCTTTTTTTTTTAATTCTCCATCCCAGGGCGAAAGCATTGCTAAAACACTCTTAACGCGCTCTTCTCTTTTTTTTCAATCCTCTGTTCCACTGTGCAAGCACCGCTAAAACACACATGACGCTCTTACACTTTTTTTTTTACTTTTTTTTTTAATTCTCTGTTCCAGAGCAAGCACATCGATACAACACACACGACGCTCTTACTATCTTTTTTTTATTTTTTTTAATTCTATATTCTGGAGCAAGCACATCGATACAACACACAATGTTTTTACTCTCTTTTTTTATTTTTTTTTAATTCTCTGTCTTAGATCAAGCACATCGATACAACACACACGACGCTCTTACTCTCTTTTTTTTATTTTTTTTAATTCTATATTCTGGAGCAAGCACATCGATACAACACACAATGCTTTTACTCTCTTTTTTTATTTTTTTTTAATTCTCTGTCTTAGATCAAGCACATCGATACAACACACACGACGCTCTTACTCTCTTTTTTTTATTTTTTTTAATTCTATATTCTGGAGCAAGCACATCGATACAACACACAATGCTTTTACTCTCTTTTTTTTATTTTTTTTAATTCTATATTCTGGAGCAAGCACATCGATACAACACACAATGTTTTTACTCTCTTTTTTATTTTTTTTTAATTCTATATTCTGGAGCAAGCACATCGATACAACACACAATGCTCTTACTATCTTTTTTTTATTTTTTTTTAATTCTCTGTCCTAGAGCAAGCACATCGATACAACACACAATGCTCTTACTCTCTTTTTTTTATTTTTTTTAATTCTCTGTCCTAGATCAAGCACATCGATACGACACACAATGCTCTTACTATCTTTTTTTTATTTTTTTTACGTCGATACAACACACAATGTTTTTACTCTCTTTTTTATTTTTTTTTAATTCTCTGTCCTAGAGCAAGCACATCGATACAACACACAATGTTTTTACTCTCTTTTTTTATTTTTTTTTAATTCTCTGTCTTAGATCAAGCACATCGATACAACACACAATGCTCTTACACTTTTTTTTATTTTTTTTTAATTCTCTGTCCTAGATCAAGCACATCGATACAACACACAATGCTCTTACACTTTTTTTTATTTTTTTTTAATTCTCTGTCCTAGATCAAGCACATCGATACGACACACAATGCTCTTACTATCTTTTTTTTATTTTTTTTACGTCGATACAACACACAATGTTTTTACTCTCTTTTTTATTTTTTTTTAATTCTCTGTCCTAGAGCAAGCACATCGATACAACACACAATGCTTTTACTCTCTTTTTTTTATTTTTTTTTAATTCTCTGTCCTAGATCAAGCACATCGATACAACACACACGACGCTCTTACACTTTTTTTTTATTTTTTTCAATTCTCTGTTCCAGAGCAAGCACATCGATACAACACACAATGCTCTTACTATCTTTTTTTTATTTTTTTTTAATTCTCTGTCCTAGAGCAAGCACATCGATACAACACACAATGCTCTTACACTTTTTTTTATTTTTTTTTAATTCTCTGTCCTAGATCAAGCACATCGATACAACACACAATGCTCTTACTATCTTTTTTTTATTTTTTTTTAATTCTCTGTCCTAGATCAAGCACATCGATGCGACACACAATGTTTTTACTCTTTTTTTTATTTTTTTTTAATTCTCTGTCCTAGATCAAGCACATCGATACAACACACAATGCTTTTACTCTCTTTTTTTATTTTTTTTTAATTCTCTGTCCTAGAGCAAGCACATCGATACAACACACAATGCTCTTACTATCTTTTTTTTATTTTTTTTTAATTCTCTGTTCCAGAGCAAGCACATCGATACAACACACAATGCTCTTACACTTTTTTTTATTTTTTTTTAATTCTCTGTCCTAGATCAAGCACACTGATACGACACACAATGCTTTTACTATCTTTTTTTTATTTTTTTTAATTCTATATTCTAGAGCAAGCACATCGATACGACACACAATGCTCTTACTCTCTTTTTTTTGTTTTTTTTTAATTCTCTGTCCTAGAGCAAGCACATCGATACAACACACATAACGCACTCTTTTTTATTCTCTATTCCAGAGTGAAAACACCGCTAAAACATAACACTCTTACTCTTTTCTTCTTTTTTTTTTTTTAATTCTCCACCCCAGAGTGAAAACACCGCTAAAACGCATAACGCTCTTAACGTCTTCCTTTTTTTTTTAATTCTCCACCCCAGAGTGAAGACATAAAACACACATAACGCACTCTTTTCTTTCTAATTCCTCACCTCCCCCCCTCAATCCTCCGCCTTCAGCACCAACACGTCGTAAAACGGATTCACTACCTCCACCCTCACCGACAACACCTGTCCCAACCGAAGGCTCCTCCTGCAAAACATCTTCTCTTCAATCCCAAAATCCATCAAGCGCACCGCGTACTCGCTCTTGTGACCCGTCCTCGTCGACGACACCACCGCTCGGTACCTCCGATTCCCGTCTCGCCTCGACAACTCCTCCAAACAACCCAGCACCCAAAACCGCGTCCCTCGCCTCGCCAACTGCTTCGCCCTGCTCACCACCTCCCTCACTCCCGGCAACACCCTCGCAAGCTCCTGCGAACTGAACGGCAGCCGGCGTCTCGACAAACTGGCCTGAATCTGGTAGTGCATCATCAAATCCGTGTATCGCCGCAGCGGCGACGTCACCCCCGCGTAACACGGCAAACCGTGCACCTCGTGCCTCCTCGCCTCCGATGACCACACCTTCGTCCCCACCCCCCTCATCTGCTCCAGCTGACCGCACCAACGCGCCGACAAAGACCTCTCCCCCTCCTCGTACAAGTCCCGGTAATAAACGAAAAACGACGCCAACTCCGACGCCAACCCCGACGCCAACCTTTGAGACTCGTACAAAAACGGAATCCTCCTCGCCCCAGCAAACCTCGCCGCCAACTCCCCCGCCAACAACATGAACTCCGTCACCATCCCCCTCGCTCCCATCAACCAATCCCTCTGCAACCCAACGTACGCCCTCACCCCGTCCCCACCCACTCGCTCCACGCGCACCATCGGATCCGGCAGGCAAAGCATCGCCGCGCGACTGTTCAACCGTAAGGCGCGACGCTTCGTAGCAAAATCTAATAAACGCCTAAAGACGTGCTCGTTCACCCTCTTCAACTCCCACAACTCCTCGGACCACCTACTCTCCAGCAGGCGCCGCCCCCTCGCCGCCTCCATCACCTCGTCCACCTCCTCGAACGTCACTCGGCGCACCGCGCCCACGTAGCTCCTCACCACCTCCCACTCCTCCACCTCTCCCGCCTCGTTCAGCAACGCCCCGAAACTCAGCGCGCGCCGCCTCCCATCGCCAAAACTCAACCTGCGCTCGAACGCGCTCGGCAACATCCCAAAGTGACGCTCCGGCAAGTACACCGTTATTCCGCGCTCTCTAGCCCCCAAATCTATCACTGAATTCGCCTCCACGTAAAACGACACGTCCACCACGTGCACGTACACCCAATCCCGACCCCTCTTATCTCTCACCACCGAAATCGCGTCGTCCACCTCCCTCGCACCGCTGTCGTCTATCGCAAACGCCGCGAACTCGCTCAAATCCACCCTCTCTCCCTCCTCCCTCCTCTCTCTCCCCCTCAACTCCTCCTCCACCCCGCTCTCCTCCCCCTCCCCGTACCCCAACTTCCACACATACCGCTGCACGTGCGGATTCGTGCACTTCGAAAACACCCCCAAATCCACCAACAACCTGTGCGCACCCTCCGACCTCTCCCTGTACCCCAACCTCTTCAACACCTTCTCCCCCAACTCCCCGTCCACGCTCCCCATCTCGCACAACGCATACCTCTTCAACCTCTCCAACAACTCCGCACTCCCCCCCGCAAACTCCACCTCTCTCCCCTCCAACCTCCCCCTCACCTCCTCGATAAACCTCTCCCTCGCCTCCCTCTCCCTCGCCTCCCTCTCCTCCCACTCCCTCTCCATCCTCACCGCCTCCCTCTCCCTGCAACTGTACCCCCCGTGCGCCGTCCACTCGAAATACCCCCCCGCCAACCCAAGGTACCGATGCGCCGCCAACCCACACACAAAACTCGACTCCTCCTCCACCGACCCAAATATGTACCTCGCCACCTCCTCGCAAGATATCCACCCCTCCACCCCCTCAAACCTCTCCCACACCTCCCTCGCCTCCACCCTCACCAACTTCAACCTCTCCTCCACCCCCTCCACCACCCCCCTCGCCGCCTCCAACCCCATCCCACCCAACCACCTAAACCTAATCTCGTACCGATTCACCCTCCTCTCCTCCCCGCTCTTCACGTCCAACACCCTCCAACCCCTCCTCCCCACCGGCCCCATCAACAACCCAAACCGGCTCGCCCCCTCCCCCCCCGCGTACTCCACCAAACTCCCCTCGTCCCTCTCCCCCCACCCCTCTCTCTCCACGCCCCTCAACTCGGGCCACCTCCCCCTCCCCGACGCGCACCCTCGCCGCCCGCAACCTCTCTGCCAGTACCAGCTCCGCATGAATACACAAAACTGCCACAAATCACCTCACACTTTTATTTTTTTTTTTTCCCCCCTCAGTGCGCCAAAATGTGTATCGCGTTGTTGATCCTCGTCGTCCGCGTGTGCATGCTCTCGTATATCAACTGCGTGAACTTCGCCGCCGCCTGCTCGTCGCTCAGGTCCAGCGAAAACGCGTCCCGCAAATACTGTATGTCCTCCGTCGTCTGCAACTCCGGTATCCCCGTCGACACCATCATCGAAAACATGTTGATGAATATCCCCGAATGCCTCCTCAACAAATTGTACGCCCTCTGACACAACTCCAAAAACCTCGCGAAATTCTTCCCGTCCTTCCCACCCATCACGTACGCAAAGTCCGGCGTGAACACGAACGGCGCCCTCTCTCGCTTCACCCCAAACTTCTTCTTGAAATTCCCCAAAAAGTGACCGTAGTCTATGTGAAACAACTTCCCGTCCTTCGTAATCATAATGTTGTCGTTGTGCCGGTCCCCTATCCCCAACACGTACGTCGCCACGCAGTACCCCGCGCAACTCAAAATGAAGTTCTCCACCGCCGCCCGGTACCCCGCCTCCGTCGGGTTGTACTCCCGAATCCAATTCGCTATCGGGTCCTCTCGAAACGCCGCCGTCGCCCCGCCCGCCGTCCTCGTTATCGACGCTGTCGTCGTCGAATTCAGCACCACCTCTATCATCCCCACCCCGTTCCCCGTCGCAATGCACCGGTACGGATTCATCTTGAAGTCGTACCCCGCCTTCTTCCACAACTGATCCATTATCCGAATCATCTGCAAAATCAACATGTCCTGCCTCAAATCGTCCCCGCTCTTGAAAATCACGTGCTGCTCCTCCCCCTTCACGTCCCCGTTCGTGTACACCAGCCACAGCGGCAACTTCTTCGAATCCATGTACCGGCACTTCTCAATGCAAAACCCCTTCACGATCACCCGCGGATTCAGCGGAATGCACACCCCCTCCGGCGGAAAACTTATCTTCGACAACTCCTCCCTCAACAGCCCCAGCCTCTCGCTGTCCTTCAACGTCTTGATCGCGTTCGAAATCCCCACCAACCTCTGCACCATCTCGCTCTGCCTCGACAACAACACTCGACTCGACTCTATCCCCTGCAAGTACACCTCCAACAACAAACAGTACTTCACGAACGTCTCCCTCACGTGCAACTGACTCTTCAAGTACCAAAAAAAGTGAAACCCTATGAACTGGTTGTCCAACGCCAACCTCAACAACATCCTCGCCAACACCGTGTCGTGGTACGGCTCGTAACTCACCACCTGCACCAACTGCAACATGTAATCGAACAACTCCTCGTTCACCAACTCCATCAACCTGCTCACCCCGTACTCCCTCACCCTCACGTCCCCGTACTTCGCGTCCAACAACGCCAACGCGTCTATCGGCTCCATCCTCGCCCACTCCCCCAGCAACCTGTGCATCTCCCTCACGCACCCACCGTCGTACATCGGCACCGACGCCAAAAACTTCGGCAACGCCCTCGGCATCTTCTTGCAATGCTCCCTGTACTTCCACAACATGTGCTTGTCCTCCATCGACAACTTGCTCAGCGGGTCCGACTCCACCACCCTGTTCAACCGACTCTCCTCCCACGGCCTCATCACCGGCCTCTCCCCCCCCGCCCCCTCCCCCCCCTCGTACGACGACGGAAACACCACCGGCAACTGGTACTCCTCCAACTCCACGTACAACATCATCGGATTCGCCTCCCCGTTCTCCACGCACGCCCCTATCGGATTCGCCCTCCCCCCCAACCACATGTTGTACGTCTTCATCCCCGTCTCCAACTCGTGACTGTAATTGAACAACAACCAATTCACCCACGCCAACGGCACGTCCACCCCCGACGGCTGCGCCCTCTTCGACACCCACAACGTCACGCACACCTTCACCGCCCTCGGCAAGTCCCTCACCCTTATCGAAAACTCCGCCCACTCGTACCACCTCGGATTCGCCGACGCCGGCACCACCCCCGACCTCCACGGCACGTCTATCACCTCCTCCCCGTGGCACAACTCCGCCGTCACGTACAAGTACGCCGGCACCTCGTCCAACGACCCCAGCGCCCTGCTCGACGCCCCGCCTAACGACCCGTACGCCAACACAAACTCGTTCGACGTGTGCGAAATGTTCTCCACCCCTATCACCCGAAACCTAAACTCCCTCTCCACGTCCCACACCGACATGCACCTCAACTCCCCCAACTCCCTCCTCATCACGCTCACCTCCTCGTGGCAGTAATCCGTCTTCGGGTCCTCTATCAACGACAACTGGTGCTCCGTCTCAAACGCCTCCTCCTCGTTCCTCGACGCCCTGTTCCCCATCCCCTGCGCCTCCTCCACCTCTATCAACGCCAAATTAATCGGCCTCTTCTTCACTATGCACTCGCGCACGTAGTCAAAGCAGTGAAACAGCGTGCTCCCGTAAATGTACTCCGCCAACCCACTCGCCTTCAGCAAAAACTCCCCCGCCCCCCTCACCGTCTTCCCCGTGTTTATGTAATACCTCTGCACGCAGCGCTCTATTATCTCGTCCGCCGTGTCCTTCTCGTCCGCCGCTATCGTCTTCCTCATCTGCAACAACTCCAAACTCAAGTTGATCAGCGTCTTCGCCCCGTTCTCCGGCGCTATGAACTCCCCCGTGTGCACCGTCAACCCGCTCCTCGACGCCACCTCCCCCCCCGACGCCCTCGCTCGCTGCGCGTAGTGCTCGTACCGAAACAGCGCCATGCTCTGGCAAAACGACGTCACCTCCCCGTCCTGCTGCAACCACGATATCGGACGACCCAACAACGACCCAATCTCCAAATTGTTCTTCTTTATCCCCCTCACCTCCTTCGACGTCTTGTCCAATACCGCGAACACCGGCACCCGACTCCTTATCAGGCAATTCCTCACGTACGGCAACGACCCCACCTCCCCAGACTCGTCCGTAATGAACTGCGCCCCCGGCACCTTCAAAATGTACTTCTGCAACGTCCCCGCGTTGAACGCCTCCGTGTTCGCCGCCGCCGCCGCCTCGCACTTCACCTTCAATATCGAGTGCTCCCTCAGCACCTTCTCCACCACCACCTCCCTCCCCTGCACCGCAAACCGCACCGCAAACGCCTCCCTCTGCCGGCTCGCCCCACCCTCCGCCCCCAACACGCCGCAAACCTTCAACTCACTCTGTCTCTTGTACTGCAACGAGTCGTACATCGCCTGCCTCGTCCCCTTAAACCTCCCAAACACCCTCTTCCACAACTGACTCCTCCCAACCCCAAAAATCACCATGCCCCCCTCCCCCTCCCCCAACCACCCGCACTCCGCCAAGCTCAACGCCTCCAACTCCGCGCTCCCCCTCTCCCACCCCCCCCCCCTCCGCCTCCTGCAACCCCCACCCCTGCTGTCCCACCTCCCCCATACTCGCCCCCTCCAACACGCCCGTCTCCTCCTGCTCCATCTCGTGGCACGGGCGCGGCACCAACCTGGGCATCCGCTTCTCCTTGAGGCAGCCCCTCACATACCTCGAGCTTATCAAGTAATCCTTCGTCTTCAACACCTCGTCCGCCTCCTCACTCACCAGTCCGTACGTGATCACCTCCGGCTCGAAATGATTCGACAGCTGCAGCAAATTCCTCGACAAAAACTCCACCACCGACTGCTCTATCGAGTACGACAAGACCAACTCCGTCCCGTCCGGCGCCAACAACCCCACGTCAAACTGGCGCGGCAGCAACCCCTTCGCCTTCAACTTCTCCAAACTCTGCGAAAACAACATCGAGTGCGTCACCAAGCCACCAGACGACTTCAGAAACCCCGACATGTTGGCACCCACCGGCACCTCCTCCCTCGAAGCCGCCGCGCCGTACGGCACCCGCGCGCCCCCCCCCCCTCGCCCCCTTCGACGAAACAAACCTCGACAACGACCCCTTCCTCTCCTGACCCTCCTCGAACCGTCGATTCATCACGTCGCTGTCGCTCATCGACGCCGCGTGCGTCGACGCCGAGCGGTGGTGACTCCCCGTCACAGAATCCGATACCGCGGGCAACTTGACCCCTATCGCCTGGACCTGCGCCGACAAACTCCTCCCTCCCCCCGACAAAGGATACAGCGACTTCGACTTGCTCTTCTTCTTGAAAAAAGACGCCAAACCATCTGACTCTTCCTGCTTCTGCCTCCGAGACGCGCTCGCCTCCGGCACTTCTTCGGCCTTCTTCCTCTCCTTGCTCTCGAACGGCATCCTCTCTAACGCTCTATTCGCGTGCCTCGCGCTCTGCAACCAACCAAGTCAGCCCCCCTCGCGCTCGCGATCACCGCCCCCCACCAAGTATGTACATATATATACACATACACACACTGCTCAAAACTCTTTCTCACTCACACCGACACTCAGCCCCGCCAATCTGAATCGCCTCTCTACTTATCTTCAGCCAAAAGCGCCCTCCGCTCTCTGTAGGCCAGGGTAGAAAAAACACGTCTGACCAAAACACTTTTTTTTTTTGTACATGCACTTCTTGAACGGCAACTTTTTCAGAATGTCCATCGATATCGTCATACAAAGAATCAGGGAATGCTGCCAACAATCGGACCCCTCCGCCTCCGAGTGCGCGCAGCTCCTAGCCGACCTAAAGGTGCGCGCGATCGCGAGACGCCCTCTCACCCCCTTTTCTTGCGCTCCCTCAAAGGCAAACGCGTACCATGTACATATATATACACTTGCGCTTTCCTCGCCTAACATAGGTATATCTCTCCCCTCACACCGCAACTAGATTGGACTGACCAGACTCCAAAGCACACTGCACTCAAACACTCAAAAAAACCTGGAACTAGCCAGTACGCGCACACTTCACTCTGACCCGTCAATTTGCTCAATCCCAATCGGCATCGCAGCTCTCACTCACTAACCACCCAACACCTCACAAAAGGAGAAGGATACGAGCTGGCCACGCTCCTGAGTGTCAGGCTGCGTGATGAAAGTGCATTTGAAAAATATATTGCACTTCTTCGGCCGTATTATTTCGACTACCCACTACCCAGTTCCCCAAGGCGCTACCTCATTCTGGGTCTCTACCTTCTGTTCCTGCTAATCAAGTCTCGCATAGGCGACTTCCACATCGCCCTGGAACTGCTCCCCTGCCACTCCGATCCCTTCATAAAATTTTCCTTAGACTTAGAACGCGACATGACAGAAGGACGCTACAACAAAATTTGGCACGCCAGGCAAACCATCCCCGACCCCAGCTACAGCTTCTTCGTAGAAATGCTTACCATCGCAGTGTGCAAGGATATCGCCAAATGCATGGAATGCTCCTACAACAGCATCGGCGTCCAAGAAGCCGTCAACCTCCTACACTTTTCTAGTGCTCAACAACTAGAAAGCTTCATAAGGGAAAACGGCTTCAATTGGGTCATCGAAAATCAGCGCATCAATTTTCACCCCGAAAGAGAAAGCCCTATCTTGACTCTGGATGCGCACCAGCTCATTCATCAAAACCTCGTCTATGCACATGAAATAGAAAGAATTATTTGAAAAACCTACGCACAACTTTGCCGGCCTAACCACAAAGTCCTGTTATCTGCGGCAAGCAATCGCGTCAAGACTCTCGCCCCTTCAGCTGATCTGTAAAAAGCCATCAGCCGAGCCCTCAGCGCACCTTCATCCTACGGAAAATTAAATAAAAAAAAAAAAAAACAAAACCCCAAACTTCAATCATACATACCTCAACCTAGAATAAACATGGTAAGATTCTATCAGTCAAACTCAGCCTTTTTCTTCCCATCATCTTACTATCCCATCAGAATCAGCCTTATCTAATCGAATTTTGGGTCTCAAACAGGTAGACACTTTTTCACCAGAACTCATTGCGGAATACAAGGAAGCTTTTTCGTATTTCGACTCAGATAGCGATGGCTGGATTTCCTCCAAGGAACTGGGGCTGGCCATGCGCTCTCTAGGTAAACATCGCCCTTCTCTTATGCGCACCTTCTATTTTCCTAAACTAACGACTTTGTGAATTTGTTGCACCAAAGGGCACTGCGTCACTGAAAAGGAGCTGAATGACATGGTCAACGAATTTGGAGCAGCCCATGACGAAAAAATCGAATTCACCCATTTTTTGCTTCTCATCAAGCGCCAAATCGAAAACAAAGACTCTCTCGAGGAAACCATTAGAAAATCCGTCAAAATTTTCGACCGTAATGACACAGGACTTATCAATGCATCGCAGTTGAGGCACGCGTTAACGACGCTCGGGGAAAAACTCACTACAGAGGAAGTAGACAGCCTCTTCAAAGAAATTGATATAAACGCCGATGGAATGATTGACCGCGAAGAGGTATGTACACCCTTTCCTTTACGAGAAAACAGATAAACCTCAATTAACCCATCTTTTTTCAGTTCGTTCAAGCTCTGCTTCGTAATTAAACACCATTCTTTTTTTAATGTGATGTACCTCAATTCCACTTTGTATTCAAAACCGTATGCTTATGCGACTATTGAACGAGCCCCTCTCTATTTGTGTGCAAAGAGACCCGACGCAGCATCTATCGGCTTTGACATCCTATTTGATGCATGCGCCTTCCAGTTGAGTTTGAAAAGCGCATGCGCCTGTCAAAAACCACTTGGCGCAGTAACATTCGGATCATGCAAGCCTAAGTGAGAATGTTGTACCCTGTCGTGCCCAAAAAGTTCAAAAAATTTTTTTGGACGTATTGCTACTTCTACGCAGCCTATAAACGGTTGAATTTTGTGTCAAGAAAGAACCACTCTTTTTTCAATATTGTCCGGCACAATTTTCTTATGCTGATACCTACGCAGTTCGTGGTCCGCGCGAACACCCGAATTTCCGGCGCTACCGCGTACTCCCTTCTCCTCCATATAAGAGAATTCCGAGAACTGAATTCGATCTGCTCTTCGTCCACCAAGCAACCTTGGCTGCCGGGCGTTGCTTTAAAACTGAGATGAGGCGGGTACAAAAAGCGCGAAGTTATGCGTTCATGTTCTCCTTCGTGACACAAATTGGTTGAACGACCTCAAAGTGTATGTTCTTGGTACAAGTTTTCTGAAATTTTCGATTCAGCACTAAAAGTGCGTGTATAGCCCGCTGCAATGCTGTTAGGATCAAATACTCTTTTTTAGGGATCGATAGAATATCTCTTATCGATAGGCTTTTCGTGGCAAGTGTTGCATACTCTCTTTACACCTTGTCCAGGCAAATACATTTTTCGGTTGCTGCAGGAAGTGCAAACTACATTGCCACACCGCCTGCAGTGGTGTCTTCTTTCTATGATCGTAAACTTGACGCCGCAGTTGGCGCATGTTAGAGCTTCGTGATCTGGAATCCATACAGGCGCAATTAGGTTAGAGCGCATTGAGTCTTTGTCTTTTATTGTCTCAGCAGAACTTTTTGATTTTGAAATTGCCATCGAGAAGGCGTCCATCCACCTCTTTTTCGTTTCTTCATTTTGAGCCAATACAACGAATGATTTTTTTTCGGATTCTATTCTAAATGCATTCTTGTACACAGATTTATCATCTTTTATATCCCTGGTCAGCATCTTGTTCAGATAGAATTTGCGCGCCCTAGAATACCTCCCCTTGAAAACTTGCTTTGCGTAGACCAGTATGTCGCTGAACAGCCAAAAATAGCGCTTTTGTTGGTCTTTCCTGCATACCTTTAGTAGCTCGCCCTCCTCCAAAAGAACGCGGCCCGCTTCAAAGATTTGAATCTTTTCTCCCTCTAACAGTGCCTGGATCTTCAGCAACTTGTCTCTCTTCTCTTGGAACGCTACCGCCTCGTCTATCAGGTTTGCGACAGTGTTGATTTCAGAAAGAGCGCGGGTCAGGTCCGGGTAGTCCTGGTGATCCTCTGGCGTGTGTTTTATCAGCTCATTGAGCATCAGTCGATACCTAGGGATGCGCTGAACCGGCATGATCAAGTAAGAGCGCAAGTCAAGAATAGGAGGCCCATACCGATTTTCGAAAAACCTCTTCAATATTGTCTTGTTTTCAACATCTTCCAGAATTTTCACCGTTATGTCGTAACTGCTCATGTACGAAACGTATGTCTTCAAAAATGGCACCAGATTCAACAAGAGATCGCCCAGTGTCTGCACTTCGCTCCAATTGTTAATACGTTCTACGAATCCCTGAAGCAGCATGAAGTTCACGTGAACAATATTGTCCAGGTGGACAGAAAAAATTCTGTTTATCAAGCTTTCTGAAATTTGAATCAAGTTTCTTTTCGACGCTTCCAGAATGGGTCTTCGGTAGATCGCATCCATGGTGAGCAGACTCAGGATGTATTTTTGTTCAGTTTGCAGTAGTTCCAAGATCGCCTTGTTCCTTTTGGATAGGGGACTGATCGTAATTTCCCTGAATAATGGAAGCGTCGAAAAAATTTTTGAAGACTCGAATGAGGCATCAATAATTTTCGCCAAAGAGCCTTCGGTTGAAGGTACGGACTCAGACATGATCGACTGAAAGTTAGCTCTTGACAAGCTTAGATAATAGGTAAATACATCTGGATCTAAACTTGTCACTGGCGCATGGGTATTTTGTATGATTTCCGTAGAAGTTAGTGGGTTTTTACAGGCATCGCTAAAAAGAAGGCAAGGTAGTTAACAGACGAGAGCATTCTTTTAGAAACCTTTGGCTAAGAGTGAAAGCATACGGGATGGGAAGAGGTACCGCTTGTGTCGAACTTCCGGCACACGGAGGTACGCTACAATCGTTTATAGTATTTTCTTCCATTAATAACACTCACATTTATGTACTGCTTTTTACTCTGATTCGCAATATCAGTTCGACTGGGTTCAGCCCAATACAAAAAAAAATTTTTTTCATTTCGATCTTCAGAGAGAATTGCAAAAGCATGCGTCTTTCCCGATTTCCTCACAACAGTTCTCGGCTAGCTAGGAATTCGCATGCGCGAAGTCCTCGAATTATTGACGCGTACACGAGCTGTGTTTATAGAAAAATACGCACACATATTCGCGAGGGTGAATGTTTATTTTTAGAGCAAATGTATTATTGCTCTACAACATTGTTCTTTAAATTCCATTCGTCCTCGTAAGGGTGGAGCATGTAATTTCCAAAGTTGATGAGCCCGTACTCTCCATTCACACCTCGAATTTCACCCTTTAGCAGAGGCAATTTGATGACGTGAAAATCTTGGTACAGCGCCTCTATCTGATTTATATACTTGGCCTGCATTTTTGTTCGCGCCTCGCAAAGCTTGCAGCCCGTCTCTGTGCGTTTACAAAAGATTTGTGAGTGCAAAGGGGCGTTGAGAGAGGAGGGGGGTAAAATCGTACCTTTTTCTGAAAACAATACTTGATTAATGATGATGTTGCAAACATCCATTTCGAACTTGATGAGCTCTTGGACGAGGCGCTCGGTTTCATACAAAGATAGAAATTCCGGGATGCAGACACACACAAAAGTTGTAAGGTCTGAATTCTTGAACTGTTTGTGGACTTCTTCTATGATGTGTCTCGTTGATTCTAGCTTTTCTTCCATTTGTTCTGCGTTTTGGTTCCCTCTGAACATGGAGGAGAATTGGTTGAACACGTTGGAGAATTTATGTTTCATGTTTGCCATTTGGGACAGCGCCTTATCCATCGTAGCAGGAAAGCTCAGCAATCTCAAAGTGTGTCCCGTTGGAGCCGTATCGAAGACCACCACGTCGAATTGTAGCTTTTGGACTTGTCTAAACATTTCATGTGTGAGTTATCCGTCGCGTACGTATCGTCTTCTTTCGGCGGACTGCGCGCGTACCTCATGACTTCGGCGAAGCTCATGGCCTCATCTATTCCGGGAAGCGAGAGAATCAGGTCTTTTAGCGTGTTCAGCATGCTGGAGTCTTGCTTCAAGACATCCGGAACCGTATCTTCTTCGAACGTGGGGTCGATTTCCTGTCAAAGTCTGCAGCTTAGAACGGGCGAGTATTTTTTTCCCCGAAAAAAAAAAGCGGGTTAATTTGACACATACCATAGCAAACAAGTTTTCGAAACCTTTGACCAGAGTGGGCTTTCCCGTAAACTGCTGTCCAAAGGCATCACTCAGGTTGTGTGCGGGGTCTGTGGATATGATCAAGACGCTTTCTCGAACTCGGCTGAGCAAAACGGCGATGGTGCTAGAGCAAGTCGTCTTGCCTACTCCACCCTTTCCACCTATGAAGACCCATTTGAGCGATTTTTTGTCCAGAATGTTCTGAATGGTAGATGGCAGGACGTCCAGCTCTTCTGCTACTTCTTGGAGCAGAGCGTCCATTTTGCGCGATAACTTAAAGAAAAATGCAAAAATAAATGACAAATGCGTCGAAAATCAAGGGGGACATACAATAACGTCGCCTGTTTTGTTCGATTTCGCGTCTATCAAAAGCGACACACATACTTTGTAATAATGCAACGACGCGCCGCAAAAACTAGTTTTTTTTTGAGGTTATATTTTAGTCTATTTTCTTCTTTGCGGTGAACAACGCAGTCTTTCACCCACCTATCCAGAATTAGGGCAGACCCCCGGGCAAAAACAAATCACTGTATGCAAGGCTGCACCTTTTTTGGCTCTCGCAAAAAAACCGGCTCTGCGTCGCCTACTCTATTCCATGCATCACGCAAATCCGACGCAAGACTTATCGGCCCTTGAGTACGTGTGTGTACATGTGCATTTTGTCTTTCGTCACGTGCTAACGAGATTCGACAAGCTATGAAGCACAGTCTTCTACTGACCTCACCTATAGAAAGAATCAGGGCGGTCTGTATGCAACCAGCGCGAACCTGCAGAAATGGAACGACTTCGACTTGAGGTCATTGAACTCTCTCAGTGTAAAAAATAAAAAAATAAAAAAGCTCATCAGATACTATGGCGTGCCAGACTCTCTCCGAGGACAGGTCTGGCTGAACATGGCCATTTCTTCCCAGGGTAGCATCGAGAAAAAGACGATAAACGAATCCTACAAAGACCTCATTGAACAAACGTTCAGCAATCGTCAGGTGCCAGAATCGGTTGACTACCCGCCTCTTTTTGGTTCTGTCTCTTTGAAATTCGAATATCACCTTTCTCTGACAGAAGAGATCAAGTCGATGGTGTGCGTTCTACTGATTTGTCTAATGCAGTACTACCACGAGATCCACGCACCGCAAATTCCAGACATCCTATGCATACTCTTGCAATATCAAACTAAGGAAGAAGCCGCGTTTACCTCTCTAAACATTCTGAAAACACCCCAAAAGTATTTTTCGACGCCCAACACGCTCTCCTTTTTCAGTTACTTGATCAAGAGATTCCTTCCGAAACTCTATACCTGTACGTATCGTAAACCCCTCTCCTGTTTCTAAAAGCCACATGTATCGAAAATGCGCCTTGCTCACACGCCCGATGCAGACATGACCAAGACACTTAAAATTCACGCGTACGAATTCGCCGGAACGTGGATCAACCACCTCTTCGTTGATATCATGCCCTACTACGTCGTGATCAGGCTGTTTGACGCGTACCTCCACCAAGGCATCCAAATGCTGTTCAGGTTCGGTCTCGCGTTGTTATACAGGTTCCAGGACCAACTCCTCAAATGCTGCAAGAAAGAGGACTTTCTGAAAACCATCAAGGACCAAATCCAGCAGACCAAGCTCCCTTGTGAAATATTCAAGTTGGCGTGGAAATTCAAGATCAAGTCGAGCATCCTCAATTGGAGCACCATCAAAGCCATGAAAAGGTGCGAGTTCTCGGATTTGTCAAAAATCACCAAGTCACCGCAACTCTCCTATCAACCGAAGCTGAACTTCTCGAGTAAAATCATTGACGATAGCTACTGGAGGCTGATCTACTCCTGGATACCAAACAGGCACAGAATTAAGGACCCGGTGCTTTTATTCGGTGAGAGTGGAAAACCTGAGTTGAGCCTTAAAAAAATGTACAAGGTCACTGAGGATTGGGCGCCAACAGTCCTCCTCGTCAAGTCGGCTCAAGATCGAGTACGTCAAAAAAAGTTTCAACCCCAAAAATAGACGCCACTAACTCTGTTTCTTAAGGTATTCGGATTCTTCATGTCTTGTCTGTGGCGAATGACCAAGCAACACGAACACATCGGCACGGAGGAATGCTTCCTGTTCCAGTTAATTCCGGACAGAGAAAAATACGGCTGGCAACCAAAATCCAATAATATATTCCTAATTGCCCAAGAAGAGCTGTTCTCTATGGGCGCCGGACAGTACGTTTGTTCTATACACATGCGTCGTGTGTGTGCACACGCCGTCAGTATTAATTTTTCTATCCTCGCCAGAGATGGGTTTGGCCTGTGCGTCTGCGCCAACGGCATGGGCAGTAGCGAGGCCTGCGAAACGTTTCAAAACAGGCCTCTCAACGGAGATGGCCCAAGGCTGTTCCGCTGCACCGAACTGGAAGTGTTCGGGTTTGAGTGAAGCGCGTGGCTTCGCGCATATCAGCTCCACTGTGTATGTAAACGGTACATACGCGCGCAATGCGCCTTCTCAAGGAGAACCGCCTCTCCAAGGCAATGCACTGAGAGCGGAAGAAGAGCCGGCGGTTCGCCCAGGGCACTGTCGCTTGGATTCCTTGTTCTCGAGAAACCACCAATAAACATGCCAAAAAATTTTTTTTATTTTTAATTTTTACATCGCGCATTCCTGACGGAAAAAAGACCCCTGCAAGACTTGGTTAACGGTCGAAATTACGTTGCGAGTTTTATGCACCATTAATCTAGCAAAGGATCGAAAAAAATCAACGAAGCACAGACTGCGTCTTCGTGGAAAAATAAGAAGTTAAACCCATATCTTCAAGAACTTGAATGACGATCGAATTTTGCTTAGAGATAGATGAAATCAAAGAATTCGGCTCTCTATCAACGCATGGCTTTCTTTTACCCTCTAATAGCCGCACATGTAGATTAGATGCGCACACTTCTTCCCCATTATTCGTGCGCTTTTTTGTGCGCTCGGAATCATCCGTCCAAACATGAAAAACAGAATCGTCGTTCATTTCAGATTCTTCCACGCTCGACTCGAGCTTCCTGCACTGCCACGATCTCTTTTTTGTCATCCTCCTTTCTGCATCGCTCTGGTAAACCGGTTCCGGCGGTTCGAGTTCATCTCCATAATCGTACGCAACCGTGGAAACTTTGTTCACTGACGAAATGTCATCGGCCAACGCCTCAAGTTTTGTGGATACCTGAGTCGAATCTATGCCCGAATCGCCACCTTGGTAGCCGTAAAAACTCATCTCCCAACGGCTTTCCGAATCGTCTGGCGAAAGCCATGCAGAGCCCTGCAAAAACGAATTGTCGGCGAAAAAATCACTAAAACGGTACTCCTTTCCAACCGACGATTCACCTCCAAAAAAACAGGTAGTCGAGTACTCTTCGAAATAACCACCTGAGTCCGCTTCTATCCATCTGTTGTAGGCGTCAACCGCGTATTTAGTCAGGAGAAAGCCATCGTCAAATGGTTGACTCCATAGATTCGACAACTCCAAATCAAAATCTGATTCAATTTGTGCCATCAATTCCCACGTATTAACCGTGATGCTGCTCCAAGCGTCTGACCCTTTTTCCACAGTTCGCAGCCTTAAATGAAATAACTACCAACTCTGAATGACAAAAATCTGTTACCCGAAAATACTTAATAGAACTGAGATGTTCCAAAAAAAATTCAACTCCACATCGTTTTGACTCATCTCAACCGGAAACTTTTCACTCACATCACTCTCTAAACCAAAAAATAGGATAAATTATCCCTAATAAACACCTGCGAACAGATTCTAGATAATTTATTTAACGGTATTTTTTAAAATCGTTAAGCAGCAAGAGCTGCCAAAAGTTTCCCCGTACAAGAACTCATCTCCAATCGTCAATAATTATCCGGTAAATTATCTCCAAACTGCGCTCTCCCTAATCAACTTTGTCTTCCCCTGAGAATCCGTAAATTTGTACGCTAAACACTCTCCAGAAAGGTTCAAACACCAATTCCGACGACACTCAGTATGCGTTGATGCTTACGCCTCAAAAATTCTGGAAGTTTCACCCGTCTCTTTGCAACACATTGCTCGAAATTATAAGTTATAACCTCCGACAGCGCTCTCAAATTCACGCGAAAAATCAACCTCACCCGACCCGGCACGCGCAATTCATCCTACCCTCGCAAAATAACCCGCTATCCGCGTTACCTCCTCGCAAACGCTGCTACGCGCTCCATCTCACGCAGCCGCTTCTATACCGGGAGAAACTATAAAGCATCCCTAAAATCCTTGATCCAAAAAAAATAACCGTTTAACCGTTATAAAATTTTGAATTTGATAGGCGTCTAAAACGCCTTAACGCACTCTTGATTTGAAGTCTCCATCTTCGGCGCCAGATACCAACTATCAACAGTACCAATGTGATAGCCAAAGCCGCTACCCATCTGCTAGTCGTGAGCGAACGGCACCTGACCTTGATCGAGTGACACAATAGAAAAATCTTGCCCATCAAAGATAATCGATTAACTTCGAAAATCGTATTTTTTGCATAACCGTCACGTTGATCGCTTTTCAATGTGCTGTGCTTCAGCCGCTCTCCTATCTCGCGCTTCGAGGACTCGTCGAGTACGGAAAGATCTAGCAACGCACGCGCGCCCTCAAAATCGCCTAAAGGAGAGAGCACATGAAATAGCGTAAGCTCCACCAACTCTGCATAATCCGCTGGATCCACTTCCAACACTTGAGGGTCACGTGAACTCGCTAATACGTCGGACGAAGCCAAAACCCTATGAGCAATCCCAAAAGCCGCCGTACACATTTTTTTTGCGCATTTCAAATCTTTTTCGTGGATTTTCAGATGAATGAGCACGAGCAAGACCGAAAAATCATAGAGCTGGTACTGATCGCCGTACAGCTGAGCAACAAACGGGAAAACGTCCATCGCGCGTCCCAAGCTGTAGAGACACTGAATCATCACCACAACAATGCGTATGCTGAGTTTTAGAAGACGACGGTTTGCCTCTTCTGTCGAATCCGGCGCCTGCCGAACTTCTTCCATGTCTGGTAGCAAAGAATTTCGATCGCCAATTTTTGGAATCAACAAGTTCGATCCAAACTCAGCCTTCAAACGCAAAAGAAACCTATCGCCATAATATAAAGCTTCGCCATACCGAGATAGCAAAAACAAGTCTTCAATGTGACTTATCTCACGGTCCAATTCCGCGGACCAGCCTTTCATACTCAGTCTCTGTTAAACGCGCTCTCTTCGCAAAAAAACTGCAACACATCAATGTAACGCATGTACATCGCAATTTTTTTTTTTTTTCACAGCCGCCATAATATGAGCGCTTGCAAAAGCGACATACAATTCTAAGATAACCATCTCGCCGAAAAAAGCGCCCCTTACCTCTCGAACAGAGCCATGGCAACCTGGTTAACTAGATTAGTTAGAAGTGCATGCTGCTCTGAAGATTCAAAACACGTAGGATGGATGCACAGACAAAAGCCAAATAACAACTCATTGTACGAAAAACCTAGCCAAAAATATCTCACATAAGAATTCTAACCTGCGCTAGAAATTTGACCGACACGTTCTGCGCCTCGCTCAACCACGCCGGAAAAGGTATTCCTGTGACTCTCTTAAAACGTCAGAAAATACCAAGAAAACTAAACATTGTTTCAGGAAAGCTAATATCTCCACTGCAAGCAAGCCAATATCATGTCGTATTTGTTGGCGGCCTGTGGAGTCACTTCTTCAAGTACACTTACAAGGGCTTGTTAGATAGCTTAATACGCTGCGGCATGACCGGAGAAAGGGTACAAATCGCGCGTGCATACATGCATCTGCGTGCACGATTTCTGACCCTGTATCATGAAGATAACCTCCCTGAATACTTCGAAGCCCGTCGTAGACAACGGGCGCTTTTTGGCCGAGCAGCTATCGCTAATCTGCGAAAAATGTGAAAAAAAACTGGTGCTGTTGGGACACAGCAAAGGTATGCCGCAGTTTTCTATGGTATCCAAAAAAAAAATTAACGCTCGTGTTTGACAGGTGCGCTTGATTTGATGGCTGCTTTGTACGCGAAACCGGAGATTCGAAACCGTGTGCATTGCTTAATTTCCCTTCAATCACCGTTTGGCGGATCCATATTTGCGGTACCTACTGATACGTCGCATTTATTCGCCGCTCTACATGTAGGTTGTGTTCGCTAACAATTAGGTTGTTAGGACTACATCTACCATCATATTGCTTGTCGTGCAAGCCAATCTATTCGTCCCGTATTTGAAAGGCATTTGTCAGGCGTCGAGTGTCTAAGGTACGAAAGCAGAATAAATTGGTTTTCGGATCATCCTCTTGGAGATTTCGTTCCTGTGCTGTGCCTCGCGTCAAAGTGCGCCCGAGATAAAAAGGGGAGCATCTCAGAACAAATAAGCGCACAGATTTTTGAAGAGTGCGGATTGGAAAGTGACGGAATGGTCATTCTGGAAGATGCCATTCTTCCACATTGCCCATATGTATTTGTAGATGACATGTCTCACCTGTCATTCGTGTTTGGCTTCAGACTGCCTCCTCGCCTGAAGCCTTCACTGGTGACAGAAGCTGTAGTATACACGGGCATAGCAAGAGTATCCGGTCATCAATAATTCGCTGCGAGTTCGCAGGCAAAAAGTCAAAGGATGATCGACTTGTGTAGCGGTCGAGAAGGAGAGATGTCCACAGCGCGTGGCCATCGTTCCGCGGCTTGGACACCCCCTTCTTCCTCTTCACGCGCCCTCGAGGGCGTGGATGCGGGGGCCGAGCGCAGCGGTTTTTTTTTTTGGAGAGGAATCCGATGGAGCCCGTTGCATCGCGCTACCGGAGAGAGAAAGGTGCGTGATGAGGCAGAGAGATGGCTGTGGATGCCGCTCGCCTCACACAAATGTATGGTTAAAATAAAATAGAATGTTTGGCGTTTGTTAATTTTTTTGGGCTCTTGCGATGAGCAGAGTATACGCAGATGGTTGCACACGTGGAAGATAGAGAGTGCGCCGACAGTATACATCGGTTAGAAATGCTTCGAAGTTAGCTGTAGTTTGTGTGAGAATACTTTGACATCTTAAGTTCAGATAAAGTGAGACATCAGGATGAAAGTGACAATGAAGAAAGGGAAGCAGCGGGTCGATTCGTCAGGGGAAGCGTGCTTGGAAGCCGCTGCGAAGGACACGCGGAAACACGGGGTTGAGGCGCTGTCTTGGTTAGACAAGTACAATGACGAGGTGGGATTGAATGAATTAATTCACGCGGAAGACGAGGCAGAGACGGCCTGTTCGGAAGAGGTGAACTTGTTGCAAGCGAGATACGCGAAGTTACGCTTAGAAGAAGAGCTGTCGAGGCAGACTCAAGAAGTCGAAAGGGGGCCGGTGAAATTGGATGGCCGCTCGCGTGACGAAGACGACGCGAGGAGGGAAGCAACGGTGGTGCAGAAACGAGACTCGCGCGCAGAAAACGGTGGGCCACTTATCGACACTTCCGCGCGAAACAAAACTGACGCTTCCGCTGTACCTAATTGTTCACGTCAAAAAAATAAGTCAACGGCTACTTCCAATACACAAAGCTGTGCAAAGAGCTCGACCGTTTTTGTACCGATTGACGAGGAGCTGCGCCGTGCCGACGATGAATTTGGACTGAGCTGCCTCGTTGCTTTCATGACGAGGGGGGGAGAAGCGCCACGCTCTGCCGAGTCGTATCGATCGTTTTCCGCTCGGGCGCTGAAGCGCTCTTCCGTCGAGGGGGTTCAGTCGGCCGAGGGGGCCCCGATGGGAAGGTCGTTACCTGACAGTCCCGTGTGCAAGCCCGCGGTCTCGGAGGTCCATTCGTCAGGGGTCGAGCGTTCGAAGTGGAGTGGGAGATTGGCTTCTTACTCTGAACGCGACACGAAGCGAAGTGGTGGTTGTGAAAAAGTCAAGTCTCTACCTGCGGAAGAAGCGAATGCGGCGCCGAGTCAAAAGTTCGCATCCATCACCCACGACAAGCAGGGTCATCTCATGGCGTCTCCGCATCGACCGATGCCTCCGTCCAAAGCGGTACGAGCTCCGGTCGAAACCTCGCAACCGCCAGATACAAAGAGTGCGGTGGTTCTGCTGAGCCGAGCACCCCTGCACCCTCAGCTGCTCGATTCCCCGGCTCCCAGGTTGCTGTCCTCGCCGAGCAACCGCGTGGGGCCGCTCGCGTTTAACGGATTCACCGACCACAATTTTCTGAAAAACGGAACAACCTCATCTTTCTTGACCATCAATTTGAACAAGCATGCCATCTTCAGTTTTATGGACTTGGCCGTCTCAAACACATCCAGAAACATAGAAACGTGCGGACTGCTCGCCGGCGCGTTCGTTGAGAGTCAGCATCAATACCAAATAACACACATCATCCTCCCCAAACAAATGGGAACGAGCGACACGTGTACCACGATAGACGAATTCGAAGTGTTCAACTATCAGACGAAACACCAGCTCCTCACCATGGGATGGATTCACACGCACCCCACCCAGCCGTGCTTCCTCTCCAGTGTGGACATGCACACTCAGTATTCCTATCAGATGCTGTTCGCGGGCGCGTTGGCGATTGTTGTGGCGCCGACCAGCGACCCGCCCTTCGCCGCGTTCCATCTGTCGGATCAGGGACTGAAGGTCATGCAGTCTTGCAACCAAGGCGGATTTCACTATCACGGAGAAGGCAACCTGTACCAACTGTGTTCACACCTCTCGCTCGTCGAAGACAAAACGTGCATAATAAAGGACTTGCGCTGAAACAATCCGAGCGGCAAATGCTCGGTCATGATATAGTGTGTATATACAGCAGCGACAATGTAGTATTGTGCAATAACATAGTGTATACAACAAAATGATAATAATATGGTACACGCCTTAATAATGCAGCCTATACGACTGTGCGACAAATAGTGATAAGTATGAAATAATAAGTAGCAACAGATACGATAACGTTGTATATGGCAACTTTGTACGTAATAATAAATAATAACGTAGTTAGTGTATACAACAACAGCAAATTGTAAGCAATGGTGATGTTATATGTAATAATAATAATAATAATATAGCGTATATATATAATATACATATACAGCACAACATGCATGTTCGCGCGCTTTTACATCCCTCGTGGTCTACTGTAGTCGATTGCCTTGGAGATTTAGTTCTTACCCGATGCACCCCGCTCGCGGTCGCATTCGACCAGCTTCTTCAGCAGCTGCTCAATGTCTACACGATATCGGTACTTATTTGGTTGACTTTGCCAAGTCTGCAGCTGAACCAAAATTTTCCCAAGGTTGATCACCTTGCTAAGAATGAGCTTATCTCCCACATTCTCCGTGCCATTCATCAGCCTGGCAACGTCGGATAGGTGGATCTGCAGACATGGTATAACTGGATAAATCATCTTGACCCTTCCAACCTTCGCTCTGTAACTGCCATAGTTTCGGTGAGGCGCCATCAACTCTTCTAACTTTTTCATCGACGTCTCGTGCTTGGACTTGAGCAACTTCCATGCACTGCTCAACTTTTGGACCTCTCCCGAAATCAACCCAGCTAACACCTCCATGACGCCGTTAAAGTTTCCAAGTACCTGCATGTACTTCCCTAAGTGAATGTACTTTTTTATCTGCTCGACCTGGAGCCTGGCCGTCTTGCCCTTCGTCACCTCCGCGGTCACCAGTGAGCTAATTCTGTTGGTGTGCTCGATGAACTTGGTCACCGTCGGCGCCCTCACCTTGCCCGAATCCGCGTCGTTCCAACTCTGGTCAATCAACTCCGTCAGCGCAATCGCCTTAAACACCTCGAATTCGTACGCGCTCAGCTGAGACGCGATCAGCTCGAGCTGCCCCACCTCCGCCTTCATCACCGATCCCGATCTGAGACGACCGCCCTCCTCCTGCACCCCTCTGTCTAACCTCATCTTCTTGGAACTACCTCCATACGCTCCAAATGTCGTCTCCTGCACGGGCGGCTGCTTTTGCACCGAGCCGCGCGCCCTGTCCCTGACCAACGTCAAAAACTCCACGTAGTGCTTCGACGAAACCTTGTACTCTTCATCGCCCTTGCTGCGACTGGACGTGACGTCGAAATCCGTCCTCGAGCACAGCGTCACCCAATTCACCAAAAACTCCACAACTCGCTGCTGCGCCTCCGGAAGCTTGCAAGCCATGTTCAAGTAAATGTCCGGAGGACATTTGTACAAACCCTTTATCACCTCAAACAACCTCTTCGGCGTAAACTTAAAGTGCGGAAAGGCAAAAATAAACGCCTTTGTAACCGCCGGATCTTCCTGGCCGAAAATGACCCACGCCGCAATCTCGTCCATTCTCAATGGCACCTCCGAGTCAAGCGATTCCGGCACAATATACGTTTTCGACGAACTAAATAAACTCTGAAACGTCAACTTGCCAAAACTCTCTTCACATAACGTATTCGCATACTTTCGAAACGACAACCTTTTCATCACCGGCTGCTTCTGCCCCTCTCCTTCCAATTCCACCTTCTCGCTCTCCCTATTCAAACCATCTTCTTCACGACTCACCTTCACCTTAGACGGAATGTAACTCTGGCGTCTGCTCTCCTTGCAATCACCCACGTCACCCTTCCCATCTCCCTCCCGACCACCTCTGTCGCACGTAAAATTAAAATCGCATCGCAACTCCACCTCCTTCTCACGCTCCGCTGCGCCACGCCTAGCCACACCCACCTTTCCTGCTACCATCGGGCTCTCTATATTCGCGTGCGAAATGGAATACCCCATGTTCAACGCCCTCGGCCTCGGGCAAGACTTGCATCCACTCTTCTTCTCGTAAGAAAGGGGCGTAAAACACGGCCGAGACGTCTTAGGCGTTAAATGCGTATTGGGCGTAAAACACGGCCCAGACGCCTTAGGCGTTAAAGGCGTATTTTTATCTAAATCTAATTTGTCCGTTAGAAATCAAACACAAACAGCTAATTTTTTTTCACTCTCGCACGTACTAACTCTTGCATATCTTCTACCTATATTTACAGCGCACCGACTATTTCCTATGCTCGGCCTGAACGTCCCCTTCAACTCATCCTCGCATCCCCTGCTTTTTTTCTTCCGTTGGGCCAGCTCCTCCTCTCCTATACTTCCTCGCTGGTTCGCTGAGTTTAAATCGTTCTCTGAATTTTCGCCCATCAAACTCTGGTAACCTATCGCAATCTATAAACGTGGCGGACTAGCTTCGCAACTATTCTAAAGCGTCAGAGGAAAAATGCCACCGGCAAAGAAGTGGATCTGATGCAGAAATCCTAGGGCGCAAAATGTATATTTTCAATTCTCTTTAGCCTTAATTTTTTTTTTTTTTGCTAACGTTACGAGGAACTCAAAAATCCTTGTCTTCATAAAACGCCAAATCGCTCTTCTGCCAATGCCAAATAACCTCCTCGCGATGCCAATTCTGAATTCACCGGTGCCATCGAGCCGAGCGTGAAATTGCCGCCAGACCGAACCCTCCACAACGGGTAAAATCCAATTGGCTGTCCCTTCCCTTCCTAGAAGGGAAAAGTGAACACGAACGCTCCAGGCCAAACACGGAGCCAAAGAAGACAAAAAATTGGAAAACAAACATGAACGCACCCGATCTAATCGGAACTGGGTTCGACAAAAGAAAAACAAGCATGCACAAAATTTTGTTGTGGTATAATTGACATAGTTTGAAACTTCATTCTATATCATCTAATTTATTAAATGGGAAGCTCGAATGTGACGTTCAGAGAGGCCTCGTCTGCTATTTGCTTTATCTTCGAAATTTTAACGGCTCTGGACGCGGCTTGATCCAAATCTTCCGTAGCGATAATACGAAGATCGCTCGTATTCAGAATCTCTTTGGCTTTTCTAGCATTGGTCCCCTGAAGACGAAGAATGACAGGTTTTTCTAATTTAATCTCTTTCATAGACTGGATGATCCCAATAGCGATATGATCGCAGCGCAAAATTCCACCAAAGATGTTAACCAAAATTGTGGTCACTTTCGGGTCGGAGTTCAAAAGCTTAAAAGCTTCCGAAATCTGTTTCACTGAAGCACCTCCGCCCACATCCAAAAAGTTTGCCGGGTCTCCTCCGTACAACTTGATGATGTCCATCGTTGCCATAGCCAATCCAGCACCATTGACAAGGCATGCAATAGACCCATTTAGTCCAATGTAATTTAAACCGTACTTATCGGCCAATTGTTCGCGAGGATCTTCTTGTCTCCAGTCTTTTTGATTTTCCCATTCTGGGTGACGAAACGCCGCATTGGGATCAAAATTGAGTTTGGCATCCAAACACATCATGTCTCCAGATGACGTCTCTACAAGTGGATTGACCTCAAATAAAACCATGTCCTCTTTTATGAACAAGTCGTATAACAAATTAATCTGTTTGGCGACTTGTTTCAACTTTTTTTCGAACCCCAAAGCTCTAGCAATCGTTTCACATTGTTCGCTGCTGATACCTGTTTCGACAGAAATTGGAATGCGATTTATCTGACTAGGATATTTCTTAGCCAACGATTCAATATCCATACCCCCTTTGGATGATACCATAACCACCGGAGAACAAGTCGAACGATCTAAAGTAATAGCAAAATACGTCTCTCGGCGAATGTACACCCTTTCTGTGACATAAACGACATCGACCGGGCGTCCTCCATCCCCCGTCTGATTCGTAATTAACCTACTACCCAACATCTCTTTGCTGATACTTTCGACTGCCTCAAGACTATCCGCTATGTGAACACCACCTTGAAACCCATTTTGAAACACGCCCTTTCCTCTCCCACCAGCCAATATCTGCGCCTTGACAACCCAATCAGAACCCCCTATAATTTTTCGTGCACGTGCTCATAAAATTAGGCAAAAACCGCTCTCTGGATCCAGCCGACATAAATTTTACCATTTTATGCTAATCAAATATAGCAAAACAAAAATATCGTCATAAAATGACCTTCAGCGCGTACCGAGCTGTTTCGCGACTTCGACGGCCTCCTTAGGCGACCGAGCAACCGCTCCACGAGGTAAACTAATTCCCTTCTTTCTCATCAAGTCATGCGATATATATTCATGAATCGAAAAATGTCTTGCTTGCAAAAATGTAGCATTTTTTGGAGTAGCATGAAGCTTTAGAAAAAGTTAAAGTTGTGCACTTTCGCGAAAATCATGTAAACGACAGCGTACGCTGTATCTGCCTCCATAAGCTACTGTCGCACAAGTGCTCAGTCCAGGAAAATACCTAGACGAATAAGTCGAAGACGACTTTACATCTTTCTTGCACCTATTTGCAGAGCTATGATAGAACTTTACAACTTTTAGCTGATTAAACGATACTTTAGATAGAGAGAACATATAATACACAAAAGAGAGAGGAAATTTAAAAAAACTGAAATTCATTTGTACAGTTATATCGCCTTTTTTTTTTTGTGCATTATTGGAAACTCTTATACAACTAAGGATGGCGCGTAACGAAGAAAAGGCCCAGTCAGTCCTCAGCCGATGGATCGCGCAGCAGAAGGGTGAGAACAAAAAAAAGCAAAAGCGCCCTTACCTTGCTTCACTGGTCAATAATTTGAAAGAAGCAGAAAAATGGCGAGCGCAGATATTGAGAGAAATTTCAACAAATATAACCAATATACAGAACGGTAAGCGGTATAAAATTTGAAATACGTGCGACTTTATCTGGCTTTAGCCGATTATTTTTTATATATAGTGCTAAATCGGCAATTTCCTTAGATGCCCTTGATGAGTATAGAATTAAGGATATAAACGACCAGATAAACAAACTTATACGAGAAAAATATCATTGGGAGTGTCGCATCAAGGAATTAGGAGGGCCAGATTACCAGGTACAATCAATTAGCTTGATTTATATGCACGCCTGTCTCTCTTCACTGACAACGCCCTTTCAGAAAACGCATCAAGTTTTTGATAATGAAGACATAATAAGCGCGCCAGGAGGATATTTGTACTTTGGTGTCGCGAAAAATTTACCTGGAGTCAGAGAATTGCTTCAATCTAGTACGTTTTGTATTCTTATAAAGTGTAAAACTGATGATAGTCGAAAAGAGATAATATATGTGAAAAACTATCTACACACCTGATTTGCACTTTGAAGTACAGAAGACTTTGTCATTCTCGATGATCGTAGTTTGCCATTTTCCCGCAATTGAATTTTTAACTGGCCGAGCATTATATACGTGCTGATATGAATTTTGCGGCCGGCCCTGATTCCTTAAAGAATTACAGATAGGTAAAGGCACCAATGTTTTTTAAATGGCATTGATCACATGCTGATAACATTGTTTTCCATACATTTTGATACACCATCTTTATCCTCCAAGTACAAAGTTTTTTTTTTTTAGATTGAAAACAGAGAAATTCTAAATACAAAACTAATTATGGAGAATAGCACTGTAAATTTTTTTGCATAACCATAGATTAACTGTTTTCTTTAGGTGAACAGGAGACAAAAAAAAATTACAAGGAATTGTATAAATCTATTGATGCATTTTATTACGGCTATAGGGATGAAGAAGATGGTATTTTAGAACCACTTGAAAGAGCAGCTGAGAAAAAAGGTACTGTAAATCTTTTTTTAGCAATATAGATGTAACGAGTTAGTCAAATTTAATTTATCTAACGCATTTCAGTGATGGAAGCGGATTTGGAGGAATGGAAAAAAAGCCAAAGGGCTAAAGGCGTTGATCCAGATATGGTTCTAGAGATGATGAAACGGTCAAAACTGAGCGAATTTGAATATTTTGATGACCACGTGGCTATACCCACGAAAGAAGAAATGCAGCAGATGCTGCTTGAAAAGAAAAAAGCGGTATGTTGCAGAGATAGCAGTTGTGTGCAATGGGGTCATAAGTATATTTAACGTTTTTTTTTGATAGGATCTGCTAAAAAATTACATCAATAATTGATATACCTGAATATCACATTTTTGAAATGCAGACCTTTTGCATTTGGTTCTCTATATTCTCTCTCAAGACACAAAAAACTCTTGCAATGCTTCAGCTTGGGAGAATTACTGTTAACGTGGAAATGCTAAATAGCAAACGTGTAAATTTTGCTCAGCTAATAGATGGCGCCACATGCGTTGAGATTTTTAGATTTCAGCGAATGTCCAGACGTGTATAAAGTGTCTCTAAGGTTTTGTGCTCTTCACATAGCTTTCGCAGCCATGATAGTTGAAATAAAATAAACTGTCGACTAATGCAGCAGGCGTAAAAATATTATTTAAGCAAGAGTCGGGAGATGGAAGACAGGATACTACGTGTGTGTAATACAAATGGACGCAAAAAATTACAATCAGAGGATGCTTAGAGAATATTTTGTTGTGCTTACAGATATTGAGCCATAAATTCTTCCATTAAATTAGGCCATCTACCAATATCACTAGATTCATAAAATATAATTACTTATTATACATTATTAATCAAATATATACTTCTACAATATATATGTACAAATATTTTAGGTATTTATTAGCTTTGTATGACGAAGTATTTACAAATCGCATAAGTTCGATCCCAGTTGGCTTAGTATATGTTGTGGATATAAATGGAGAACCTCCGAAATTTCTATTTTGTTAATTAGTATATACATATAATATATATATATACAGATATATATTATTATGTAGAACACAGTTTATCGTTGCTATCCTTAATCTAGTTGATCCTCTGGATGAACTGTATTATTATTTAATACTAGCTTTTGTTAGTATTATATATTATTTACATCTAATATTTATACATATACCTCAAATTTTGTTCTCATAACAAGATTTCCACAATAACCCAGATTAGCTCCCCTTATAGTATTACCATCCTCATTTAATCTAAATATTATATGTTATTTAGTTTGGATTATTTTTAGTTCATTTCATTTACATACGTATGCGTACAACCTCCTATATTATATATATTTGGTTTTATTGTTTAATGGCATTTTATCTATCGTATTAGATATTATCTTAGGTGTTTCAATATTTTATGTAAACCAAATCATCTCATTTCTACAACAACATTATTTATCACATACTATTATTTTATTATTTGTTGCGTTCTATACAAACGGATATAGACACGCATAATATATGTCATTAATAAAAATATGGGCATGATTTTGAGATTATTATATCACAATATTATATACAGAGATATATTCAGCTGTTTCCACATCATAATCTCATTCATTCTTATAGCAATATTATCTATGCAATACTGTACGACTATATTGATATAGTTTATGACAGTTGTATATTATTTGTTGCTTTTTTACTAACAAGATCATTTATCATATTTTACACAGCTTAAATTGATAGTGATATATGATATCATTCTTGATTCAGGGCATTAATATATCATTATGATAACTGGGCGCATCATCACCATGTCTTGTATAAATTTTAGTCTATTTATATTTATTATTTCCAGAATTAAATAATTCATTTACATCATTTATATAAGGTGCTATTATTATATAAATCCTTATGTATTCTATTATTACACATAGTACTTTCAAATGTTCATACTTAAATTATGTATGTTCATCCTATTCAAATATGTTATAATGGAACAATGTATTATTAAATAATATAAATGTGTATGATAAAATATATAAATTATCATTTGTTTATTAAAATAATACACAACGTAGCACGGCTGGCGCAATTGGTAGCGCGTCTGCCTACGGAGTAGGAGGTTCTAGGTTCGAGCCCTGGGTCGTGCGAATATTTTTTTTTTGCTCAAAATATAAGCTCTGTACAAACGTCAATATATGTCGGTTAAAAATGTCGTCAGTTCGTAGTACAACTGCCTACGAAGTTTTGAATCTAAGTCCTGTGGTTCACACATCAAATGGCTGATTTTTGATGTAAAACTTTATCACATATATGATTTGCAAGCAAATCTTATAAAGCTGCCGGTGTCACACTTGGTGCCCTATTGTATTTCTTCCAGAAAGACTGGTCTAGTTTATGTGTGTGCCATTCAGCTCTTCAAAAGTTTTTTTTTTGGACAAATTGGATTAGAGAGACCAGTCGCAGAAACCACGAATGCCAAGACCAAATGATCCTGACTTAAGCTTGCTCCCCCCGACTTGTTCAGCTAAATCACTCGCAGACCTGTGAAGCGGTATGATTCTTTCAGACATGTGCTTGCTGATGTTTGGGTTGATCTCTGTCAAGCTATATAGTATAACACAGCACGGCTGGCGCAATTGGTAGCGCGCCTGCCTACGGAGCAGGAGGTTCTAGGTTCGAGCCCTGGGTCGTGCGAATATTTTTTTTGCTCAAAATAAGCTCTGTACAAACGTCAATATATGTCGGTTAAAAATGTCGTCAGTTCGTAGTACAACTGCCTACGAAGTTTTGAATCTAAGTCCTGTGGTTCACACATCAAATGGCTGATTTTTGATGTAAAACTTTATTACATAACTTATATGATTTGCAAGCAAATCTTATAAAGCTGCCGGTGTCACACTTGGTGCCCTATTGTATTTCTTCCAGAAAGACTGGTCTAGTTTATGTATGTGCCATTCAGCTCTTCAAAAGTTTTTTTTTTGGACGAATTGGATTAGAGAGACCAGTCGCAGAAACCACGAATGCCAAGACCAAATGATCCTGACTTAAGCTTGCTCCCCCCGACTTGTTCAGCTAAATCACTCGCAGACTTGTAAATGGGTAGCGGTATGATTCTTTCAGACATGTGCTTGCTGATGTTTGGGTTGATTGCTGCCGAGTCATAGAGGATGTTAGAGCAAGGTGGTTTAGCCCAATTAGTTGCAGCATTGGAGACTTTGGTAAAGTCGTCGTATAAACTAGCTTTGATACAAAATTCACTTGGCAAATCTTCGAAAATCTGGGCACCGTCTATAGCCTCTTTAAGAACAAGACATGACTCTGGAAGTTTTTTGATGTACGAGCTGTGAATGGGGGGATTTTGGAAAATTTGAGCGAGCTCAATGCAGCAGACAAAAATTTTCTTTATGAGCTCTTGATAGATTTTTCTTTTCTGCAAAGACGATGAATTGAGAACTGTTTTTTCGAGCTGGCACCTCACATTTTGCGCTAGTGCGACCAAGTCTGGAATATAGTTTATGGCGAGCATTAACCTGTTGTTTTTGATTTCGTTTAGCATCAGGTTTGCTCGATCAGCGAATACCTCTCTACTGAGGCAAATGGGGTGCTTAATATGAAAATCCTGATACGAAAGAGAAATGATTTGTTGGCACGATAGAATGATGCCTTCATAGATCAACGCAGTATCTCTCAAGATGGGTATATTTAAAGTCGGACGAGTCACCAATTCCTCAAACGTGACGAATTTCGCTTTGAACGATTCGTGCGTGTTTTTCATTACCGTTTTCAAAGTTAGGCATTCTGCTCTGGACATGCCAAAAGAAAAATGGTCCAAAAATCTGTGAACTGACTCTTTGACATAGTCGAATTTTTTCTGCCTCTGATTTTTTGGCATTTTGTCAAGCGCTGAGCATAGCAGCTTTCCGCATTGGCCTATTAGTATTCTGGCCTCTTGAACCAGAGAATAAACGTGCTTTATGTGTTTTCGAATGTCCTCAAACGTATCTTCTTCCATAGCCGCCCCGATAATTAGGTTCTTATAGGTCCGCTCAAGTTCCTTAGTTGTATTTTTGTATTCGGTCGATTCGTTATTGGCGCCACAACCCTCGAAGAATTCCAAATACTTCGATGCCAATGCCATTACTTTTTTACCGTCTAGTAGCTCCTTCTTTTTCGTGATACTGCAGCGCCGAGCTGCCTGGTCGCAAACATAGCCTAACAAGACAACGCTTTTAGTGAGCCGTTCACCTTAACATCTCATAGCGAACTCGTACGCATACGCACTCAACTCTCTATGACACTTCAAGTAGTCTACTTTCATCATGTCAAACCGAATCTCGTCTGCAAAATCCCTCTGGAGCTCCAGCAGCTTGTATGCCATAATCGCCTTGCTAAAAAAAAGGTTTGAGTAACATAGATGGGAACGTATCAAGGACCTTTCTACCTTGACAGCCTTTCGTCTTGAACATACTCAATCAAATGAAATATACGTTTTTTACTGAAAGGATTGATCAAAGTCAACAACACTACGACCGAATCAAAAAGCCTTTGAATGGCAAGCGTGAATACCAAGGAACAAGCCTGACTTTTATCATGGACAAATGCCTCGAATTTGGCCGTCATTTCGCCTACTTTGACCTTCATATTCTCTATTGCATTATACACTTCATTCTTCAACGACACATCTTCTTCTCTGGATATCAAGTTCTGCGCCTGATCGACCAATGCCCGCATGGAATTGGAAAGTTCCGCGCAATACTTAGAGGCATTCGAAAAAGAATGGGAGCTGCACGCCAGCGTAAGCGAGATGAGCGTTTCAGAAATCCTCGTCTTAAAAATATCGATATCTTGAGACATGCTTCAGCTAAATGGTCGAAAAGAAGAGTGAAACTAACATACCGGCCAAAAGTACAAAAAATGCGTTATAAAGACATTTCCGTTACTCAAGCCAAAATTCACCGCACCCCTGATAATCCAAACCAAATGCCCGTCTGGACACATCATGTGCGATTTGCAACTTCACCCTTCGTGTCTTCCGCTCAACGCCTCGCAAGAAAAATATCGAGGTCTTCTTGCATCGTCGCGCCCCATCAACTTATCTTGTGTGTAAATTTCTGTAAACGTTCGAAGGATTGTTGTTTCTTGAAATTCCGTAAACACAGGTGATAACGTTTTTTTTGGTCACATAACAGAAATTCTTCGGCTTCTAATTTTTTGCTAATTCGAAAACAAATCGCTCTTGACGGCTATTTGTTATTTCCCCCTTACTTTTTTTTTCATGCTCGGCCTCCTATGTCTGCTGTTGTTACAGCTACACTTTCAGAAATTCTTAGCAGCTAGCATTAGCTATTATCAAATCCTCCAAGTAGAGAAGAACTCTACTGCGTATCAAATCAAAAAGGCCTTCAATAGGCTCTCCCTTATTGTACAGCATCCCCTTTTTGACTCTATGGACAAAATTTAGCCCCTGCCACAACGTGCTCAAATTCTGTCCTCCTCTAGTATCACCCTGATAAGGCCAAGCCGTCTATCTCTCAAAGCGTGGGTTATCCGCGTATCGTCGAGGGCATGTGTAACGAGATTTATGTTTGCAACCAGCAGCCATACCTAACCCGCCCTTCGTTCAACCTCAAGCATACCAAATACTATCGGACCCTGCAAAGCGTCAAGTAAGTGCCTTTTTTTTGTTAAATCTGATTTCACTTTCTAAATTTTTTTTTGTAGAAATATGACAGACTGCTGTCTTTAGGGTATCTAGAATATATAGAAGTCGATATCGATGCGGGACCAAGAAGCGAGTCGTATCGCGGACGAGATCCGAGATTCGATGCAAGCTATAAACTGCAATTCATCTCAAAATGCTTTTTCTTGGTTTTCGCGCTTGCGATCTTGTTAAGCCTTCTTGTTCGCTTTCTGAGAAGGCCCCCCAAACTAAAGCGCGACAAGAGCTCTGGTCACCTAGTCCAGACTGCTCGCGCGCCTCCGGCATCAAACAAGAAGATCACGAAGCAAGCAATTCTTCGAAAAAAGGAGATGATTCGCGAGGTCATCCAATTGGAAGAGCAAGCGGAGGAAGTCGAAGAAGTCGAGCGGCTGCCTTTCATCAATGAATCCTATACGGCCGAGGAAGAAGAAGAGATAGAAAAAATCTTGAATGAAAGTCTCAACGTGGACAGTCCATCTGTAACCTGCAAATCTTTTCCGTGTCGGACGTGCCAAAAGACATTCAAGAACCTTAAGCAATTAGACAACCACCTTTCAAGCAAAAAGCATAGAAAAAATGCTCTGTGCCAAAAAGAAGGTGTCTCATACTCCGAACCATCTGAGCTGCCAAATACTCTCTGATTTTTAAAAACAAAAAAAATTACACACAATTTTTCCCATAAACCGAAAATTATTCTTATCCGCTCTTGATTTTGTTGAACATGGTCGTTCCTGCAAGCCTGGTCCATCTGCGAGACACCTTCAAGGCTTGAGACTGCTGCATTTTAGTTCTATTTTTTTTTGGAAGGAGAGCGTGGCATTTGCCTGCTCCTTGAAAAATGTGAGCGTCATGGGCTCTGAAGAACAGAATGAGTGTGCAGACGTCGAACGGAAAGACGCGTTTAACTCGGGCAATCCCGATCAGCTCATTTCGGGCATTAGTTTCGAATCTTGGATGTCTGCGTCTGATTACGATTGTAGAGGATCGGTGGATGACAGCGTATTGATTTCTGGCGGTAGCACGCACGGTTCGATATCGAATTTTGCAAGAAATGAAGTTTGGACCGATGAAAAAAAAGGTTTACCGCTATCGGAAACAGCGCCTCTGCCAAGAGATATAAGAGCCAAAAATACAAAATCAGAAGTTGATGTCGAAAACATGTTTTATTCTTTGGACAATAACTTAGGATCAGGGAACAACTGCTCGCATCACTCCCTGGGTGATGCGACAAGACCAGAAACCAATTGCCTGTTTTTCTCTTTGGGAGCTGTCAACACTCGAGAAGCAATACCACGTGAAGAGGATAAAAACAGAAACTTTAAGGAATCAGGCGATGATTCCACTTTGAATCCAGAATTCTTTTGTTTGTTAGATACGGATTTCGATGTAGACGTCCGAACATTTCAAGCGCTTGATTGCATCAATGCCTTCAAATTTCCACTTTTATCACCTAACCAACCTCCTCAGTGCCCCCCCCCTCCGGAAAAGTCACTGAAAGAAATTTTCGAGCCATTCCATAATGCAAGAATTTTACCAGATATCAGCCAACTCCTTCAATCCGGTGATGGCATCATTCAAAAAAATGCGGTCAAAGCTATCGACGAATTTATCGATCACGACCCTTCCAGAGAATTAAAAAAAAAAACAGTCGCCACGCAAGCACAAACCTGTTTTGACCCAACTTCATCTATAAATTTTACTCTTAGTCCAAACCCAGTTGATGAAGCTCAACATACATCACCTTATTCCGAAAAAAGATCAGATATGCGCACAAACGCCCTCCCTCAACTCATCGACAAAACCTTTTTTTCTAATGGAAACACCCATACCGACCACAAATAACCACCAATGCTATTCTTTGAAAGATCCGAACGCCTCCTCAGGACAACCGACGATGAAGCTATCGCACGTAAAAACTCTCAATGCTCTTCCTCCTAAGAACCGACTCTCGACATCTGCCGCCAAACGGATCCCTAGTCCACCCCTCGGCCAATCATTTACTCTTCGCAATTAAAAATAGGATGCTTCAATATTCGTCCGGCATTCCATCTCTTTTTCGGATTGTATACCAACATCTGACCAAAAAAAGTCGTTAATTGTTCACTTCGTGCCTTATTTTTCAAAAAAAAAAAAACAATGCGAATCCTTCGCGTACATTTGACAGCAAATCGGCAAACGCTCTGTGTGATTCTGGCAACACCTTCTCGAACGAAATCCCCTTGATGACGGTCGAAGATTCTGTCTCCGGTGGCGGACCGCCTGGAATAAGTGCTTCGAGGTCCTCCCTCGTTGGCTCTCCCAGAACGGACAAAATCCGAAACATCTGATCTTCGTTGTTTTCCCCAGGGAACAAAACGTTCCCCAGTATGGTTTCCGCCAATACGCATCCAACACTCCATATGTCTATTTCCACCCCATATTTGGGATTTCCGAAAATCAACTCGGGCGCTCTGTAATTCCTGCTGACGCAGCTTTTGCCAGGCTGTTAGAACATTTCGCGAGCGATTTCCCTTCTGCATAAACGTACTAACAAGTCGAGAAAAAATCACTCCCTGGCACTTCGGGAATACGCTTCGCATGACCAAAATCGATGATCTTCACGCGATCCCCTTCGCCTACCATGATGTTCGACGGCTTCAAATCGCGATGCACAATGCGCCTCTCGTGAAGGTATCGAAGGGCCTCGAATACCTGCTTGAAGATGTTCGCGATGCGTCCAGCTGGAAGAGTGTTCCGTCTGGTCTCCTGAATCAAAGAGCTCAAGTCTGCACCTGCATATTCAAACACAATGTTCTTCGAGAAAAGAAATCAATTTGCGATGTTCTGGCATCTACAAAAAGGTGCTCGCTTACCTACCAAATAGCCCAATCCTCTGAAATTGTAACTATAAAATGTCCCTATTACTGGTATGCGCAAGTTAGAGCTATAAATTTTGTGCATACATGTCATAGCACTTTTGCGTACAATGAATGCAATTCGGGTGATCGATCTGTTTCAGAATTTCAACCTCTAAATACTTCTCGAACTGCTCGATTCTGATACGTTTTATAGCAACAAACTTCTCTGACGGAGTTACCGGGCTCCCTTTTCGAATGCCAGTAGATGCAAGCCAGACCTCGCCAAAAGCGCCCACTCCGAGAATCCGAATCAAATTAAAACTCTGGGTCGCTCGGCACGACCTGGTCGCGAGGGAGGTCGGACGAGTGCTCTCGTCATTCATGCTCTCGTCATCGAAAACTGAAGTTGTCAAAGTTTTTTTTTCTTGTATTCGTCAATTCACACTCCGTACGCGTTTGACTCGGTGCGACCCGTTTCGCGCGGCGAGCCAGATGGACCGGAGTGGGGCGTATTTGAGAGCACGCAAGGTAACGTGGGGGCTTGCGGGGCCGCTGTGTTTGAGGTCTCTGGATCCTTCGTTTTGGGCACGGCTTAGGCGGTTTTGCCGAAGTTTCGCCAGCGTGAGAAGTGCCGTTGCTCATGTGAAGCAGTGGCGCGGGCGATTCCTTGAGGAGCGGCGGGTCTTGCCGTGCGCGACGAAGAGGTTTTGCGCGGTGACCTTTTTTGGACGTGGAGGCATATGGGGCAGACGAGAACGGACAGAGGTGTCAAAGTGGTTGCTCAGAGTGGGCGTTTTGCGTGCGACGGAAGGTTCGGACTGAAAAAGAGGGACTCGCGACTGGTCTCTTATTTGTCAAGGTCGTTTTTGCCGCGACGCTTCCGGCTCTTTTCCTTGGTCGATGTTCGCGGTCTGGAGACGGGTGATGTGCTAGATGAGAATTCAAGAGACGAGAAGACGCCCGTTGCGGAGGGTCCAGTGCTGTCTATCACGGCACCCGCTGGCATATCGTCTTGAAGGATTGGGTGCTCGGCGCTCTTGGAGATGACGTCTTCGCGTATTTTTGGCATTTGGCCGATTTGTGTAGCTTCCAGATCGAAAGAGAGGGCCTCAGAAAACTCGGAGAACGCCCTTTCTCCCGGTTTGATACCGAGCGCTTCGGCCGAAATAGGTTCGATGGGCGGCGACGATTCGCTCTGAATGTATTCTGGATTGTTCGCTTTCGAAAGCATGTACGCCTTCCTTTTTTGTTTCAATTGCTCCAGATCTATGTTTCGAATAACCGCATCGGTGTCAGGTCCCGAGGAGGAGCAATCGTCAGAAGTGATCAAGATGGGGTCGGAAAAGGCGCCAGCGTCGTCACTGCCGGTGGTGCGGTCGCTCTTTGAAGGGGCGATATGCTGCCCGTCGGTGCTCGATTGTAGATAGAACGCGGAGAATCGGCCGTCTCGGTTCAACTGTTCGCGCGCGTAGTCGTTTAGTGTTTCTTTGATGTCCGACAAAAGAGCGGAGTTGTCTTCATCAGACGCGTCGAGATTCAGCCCCTCGGGCACGGGAACCTGGCTTTGGGCAATAGAAGAGACGGGCCTCAACGGTGGACTGAACAGCTGGGAAAAGTCGCCGCCATCTTCTCTATAGAGGGATATGACATTGCTGAGGAAACAGGACCTTTCTTGGAGTTCAAAGTGAGGAGTCTGAAGTAGGGGTCGCAAAAATTGCTCTATCTGAAGGAGAGCACTCGAATGATCGCCCTCGACGGATGTGAGCTGTGCGAAGATTTTGAAAGCCGTTTGGACGTAAATAGCTTGGATGTGTTCAGACAGATGGTAGACATAAGACTGCAGCAAGAAATTTAACAAAATCTCTGGATTTTTAAATAGAGCGACATATTCTCCAATGATCCACGTCAATACACCCAAAATTTCTCCAAAGTCCCTTTTGTACTCATCGATCGATATTGGCCTGTTCAAAAAGGCTACGCACTTCTTAACTGCATAAGGCCTCAGACTCTCCACGCGCATAGTGATGTCCAGCAGCTGGTCTCTGATCAAAACTAGCTGGTTCAGGTCATCCGACAAGGCCAGCTCAAACAACACGTCAAAATACCATTCAAAGTCTTTGAGCAAGGCATAGTTGCGCTGACTGCAGACAAAGACTATTTTCAAGACCATGGGTCTCTTTTTCGCTGGTTCGGCCCTGTGGTAGTACTCGAGCAGCTTTTTGACGATGTCCGTCAACGTTTCTTCGTCTGCCATGTGGACGATGATGTTGAGCGCCCTCGTAGATATGACGTAGTCGCAGTGGTCTGCATAAGGGGAACGAAGGGTCTCAAAATGTTAGTCGCTCAACTTCTCGCAGCCGCGGGGAAACACGCGAAGCGAAACGTACCTAGCAACTCAAAGAGAACGCCGGAAAAATGCGAAAGCGCACTCGGTTTGGTTCGGACAAACCCTGTCAGCGCAACTAGCATCAAGTACTTGAAGTTGACATCTTCCGAAGTGCACATGGTATCCAACTTGTTGATACATTGATTCACAACAAAATCGATATGAGACAAATTGGAAATGCAGCACTTTATGCATTCGAACGCGAGAGTCGAGGAAGGAGTGCTTTCTAAAATGCCAGACAACGTCGGGGCCAGCTTTTTTGCTAGCCTCGGCTCGCAGGGCATAATATAGGTAAATATCATCACCACTTTGATGAGGTTCCAATACTGCTTCGAACTCGATAATATTTTGAACAGAACAGGCGCCAAAATCACGTAATCCTTCGGATTTTTAGATGCCAACTCGCAGACAGTGCCAAGTGCAGCTGAGACAACCGTTTGGTCGCTATCCTCTAGCCTTTCCTTCAGACAGCTAAAATTGAACGCAAGTATGTCCTGAATTTTGAAGACCTTGCAAAGAGCCAAGACCGTTCGTTTTCGGACGTAGGCGCGTGACGACGTCAACAACGTCTGCAAGTCTGGAAAAACCACTCTAGCCATGCTCTCCGGGCACAGGTTCGACAAACAATTAACGGCTAAACTAAACACTGACAGGTCAGAATTCAACAAATCCTGAGGTACAGTACAAAAGACAACACGGTTAGACTCTCGTCAAAAAAATTTAACATAATTCGCCGTACCTTTTTTACGATGTTTATCATCAGCAACAACAACTCGTTGTCTTCTGAAATCGAAACGTTCGCTGCGAAATAGCTAGCACGTTTGATTTCTATATTTTTTTGAGCCATCTGTTCTATAATTTTAAAAGCAGCCCAGCTTATGTCGATCCCATACATTTGAAGCTACTCGCACCATTCCCAACATTCGATGAACGCATTGCGGACGCAAGTTACACGTTAGCCTCGCGGAGCCAGGAAGAAAATATCCGTTCCCAGCCTATAGATCCTCTTCTCCCACCCGTCTTATTGCAATTAAATACTGTACATAAGTCAATTTTTGTATAGCGATGGCTCTGACAAGGCTATCTTTGCTTTCAAGTTCTCGATTTATTTCCCGTAAGAATATAGTAAACAGATACTGAAGGTCCTCATTCGAATGACGAATAGTCCGAATGATGCCTCCCAGAGTTCTCTGGCCGGTCAGAGTATTCACAACGTTTGAAAAAAGACTAGATGCCGCATTCTGAATACTCGAAAAGTCGATACTCATACTGCTATTCTTCTACGCCCAAACGACTGGTGAATCAAGTCCCTGTATATGTACAATTACAAGAAGAAGGGCCAAAGAATAATTAAGAAAAATGCTTTTTTTTTGATGCCTGTTTTGTCCAAAACTTTTTTTCTCTCACAAATTGTATGCGTACTTCTAATACTTCGACTCGTATGCCGATTTTTCCTTCCCATTCAATAGGCGCTCGGACGCAGCACGATACATTTCTCAAAACACCTCATTCTCGACTTTCTAAAACTTCACTAAAGCCACAAAATCAGCACTCTTCTCCAGATATCCTGGATGTTCGCGCGAATAAGTTCCTTTAGAAAACTCTCTGACTGTACCTTCAAAGCGCAATAACGAATTTTTGAACCTCCCTCCTGTTCTCCAGTATGTTTTGTGCCCTGCAAAATTTAGGCAAAAAGTTCTTGTCCTTTCTGGATCCACTTATCGACGTGTTTCGTATAACCTCCTCATTTATCACACTAATCGAACATAGCACGTCCATGTTCTTTCTATTCGAACTATTCGACTTCAGTCTCTCGTCACAGATTTGTTCTCTTCTTCCCTCAGCATTTTAACTCCAAAAATAGGAAAGTTTTCGTGTATGCAGCCTCGACATTCGGCTGATGGGCGCGGGTACTCCAAAAACTTTAAAGACTAAAAAAGCTTCATTGGCACAGAATGCATTCAATTTTACTTTTTTAAGTGTCAAAATAAATCTCATTCGATACAGGTCGGTCTAGAGTAAATACATAGTTTTCTTCGAATACGGTAAAAGTTATTGTGCAAACCACGTTGTTCATGTCTATCTCAGATGGAATGAAGCGGTTGAATGAACTTTTGAATTTCACCTGGTTAAAATGTTCTGCTCTTAAAATTTAGTCCCCTCTTTTTGAAAAATCGAAAAGTAGCTGAATCCAAAATGCCTGCTACCACAATGTCGCTTTTGTTTGTTCATCGAAATTAAGAAAATGCCAACCAGGTAAACATATGGTATAAACTGCATCAAAATCTATTTGCTGTACTGCACGTATTAGCAAATACTTTTTATAACCAGTTCCGACAAACTAGTTCAATCAAACACACACTGTGTCTAACATGCAATAGACTATGTTTTCATGTGCAAAATACCGGCTCAGATAATCTTTATCGCTTTAATAAAAACATAAATGAAAATGCTTGAACCGTCGAATAGGTCAACTACAAATATGTGTCCACAAAAAGTTGATTTCAGAAAAATAAAGTTTCGAATATCTTATTTCTCATTCATCTACGATTTTGCACATGGATTCGACGTCGTGTTGCCGCAGTTCTACCATAACTAAGGCGCAAAAAACATCTTACTTGGCAACACTGGAAATGCTTTCTTTATAAGCCTCCATGAGATGAGAAAGACTGACAGAGACATATGTGGGAATTATCTTTTGCTCGTTTTGAGCATTGTTATAAATGTGCTTGCGCTTTGATACGCCTGTTTCGACCAGTAGAGTTCTTACGCTTTCGTTATTACCGAACAAAATGTCAGTTTTGAGATTGTCACCAACCATAAGCATTCTCCCCCGGTCTAGTTTATACATCTTGATCATTTGTTGAAGCAGCCATGTATTGGGCTTTCCGAGGACAAATGGTATGCGATCAGAACAACATTCGATCATTCTGGCTATAGAACCGCTGCCAGGCAAGAGCCGACCTCCATCTACCGGTATGACATGATCATCGTTTGTAGCAATAAACAGGCACTCGTTTCTGTCTCTTAAATGCAGCTGGGCGAATGCCACCTTTGCATATCGAATATGCAAATCCATCCCGACTATCACAGCGCCAATCTCTTCATCTATTTCGTATTTACTCGCTTCCGTAAAGGATGAGAGCTCAACATTGTGCTCTTCGAAGCCGCGATATGGGATATTTGCTTCTTCTAATTCCGCCGCAATTCCGCTCATACCAATCAGATACACTTTTTTTTTAAAGTCTATCGACTTTAAATAAGAGGCGCTGACGAAAGAAGAACACCATACGTCCTCCTTTTCGCAGGTGATGTTAAAATCTTTCAGTTTTTTTCGGTATTCGTCCCTCGATTTGGTGCTGTTGTTGCTAATATAAAAAATGCGTTTGTTCTATAATAAAACGCATTGTGGTACACGATGTAAGTGTATGTGTGTGTGCATAAGAAGAGAGGGGCATAACCATTCAATCATTCTATCACGCACTAAACTCTTCAACCAGTTTATGGTATCCGGAGTACCTGATATAATCTCATTCTCATTCCATATTACACCTGTAGGGGTGTCAAAAAAAAATGCTTAATATTAAGAAAGGACAATCAATGAAGCAAATTGTAAAAACGTTACCATCACAATCCAAGAGAATTGTGTCAACACTGTCTATAATGCTTTTTATGTTTTTGGTTGAAATTTCTTCAACATGCTGTCCGGCAGCTGAGTCCATTAAGAAAAATGCAATTATAATGTTAGACAAAAAGCTTACATTTGTGACAGGAGGCTTATTCAAATATTGTTTTTGTGTTTTTTTATCGCTAAAAAGGATTCAGTAAAATACTCTATAAAACATACTGCTGATATAATATGCTGATGAGACGAAAAATGTTATGGTGACGTTCAGGACAGTATGCCCTCAGTGAAAAATCAAAACATGCGATTTTCACTACGCTTGATATCTCCCTCGATTCAGGGACAACTCACAGAATTTTGAGATAAAAAATTGCGAGCTGCGAAACTGTCGCGTTTACCCTTTCTACTACAAAACTTACCTTGCCTTCGATTTAGTGAGTCCCAGGGATTTAGCCAAATTTACCTCTGCACACATACGTATGATAAAACAATGCATAGAAACAGTCCATAATTGACGAGTTGAAGCTAGCCGAAATGAGAAATTTGGCTTATTATCGCGTGCAAATGCAAAAATCTCATTTCTTATGTGCACTTCACGACCTTGGTGCATCGACCTGACTAACAATAACTGAGTATCATTTCTTTTATTTAGATCGAATTCGTTAGGCATTGATATAACTTGGTGCTCATCAAAATGAGTTCCCATCAGGAAAGCAATGTAGTGAAAAAACTGCCAGAGGAGCCACGCTACCAACAATACAATCAACTTCAATCCAATAATTCTATCATACCAGCAGAGATGTCTCAAGCTGGTTTACAGCAAAACAGAAATAACGAATTGTTTTATAATTCAACTAGCCATGACTCGTTGGCCAGCAATATCCAGGGATCTTGTTCACTTGATTATGCGAATCGTAATTTCGGTTGTAACGGAGATAGAAATGTAGATCAGAACTCGCTAGCTCACAATTATTCATATACTGCACAAACTAATCAGCCACAGCCGTATCAACACACACGTTTAGATGAATATCAGTCCCCTCTGCCCAGTTCACAGCAGCCGCACTTAGATCAATTCAGCCAAAATCGGCTAGTTCAGGCCCAGCCGAATCAATATCAACCACATCCGGCTAACTCCGAGAGACCACAACCTGATTTAGACCGAATTAATCGATTGTCTGTACAATTCAATACGCCAAAAACACAATTAGTCCAACCTAATCAGTCACAGCCACAGCCTTATGCAGCGCAGCAGTCTGACCAGCAATCTTGGCCGATGCGACAATTCAACCAGTCTCAAGCGTATCTGACACAGCCTGCATACAATCAGTCAGCAGGATCCTATCCGCCAGCACAATCATCTGATCAATCGCAGCGTTATGCTCAAATGCAACCACCTTATCAGCCAACTTCTGGTGCAAATCCGCAACTCTATAATCAATCTCATGTACAGCCACCACAATCCGCTGGTCAACCTCAACCATATTTACAGATAAAACAGCCTAGTCAACCAAAAACTTCACAACATTATTTGACAAACCAGTTCAATCAGTCGCCCTCCAATTCAGCTCAGCAGTATAGCTACCAACAACCGCAACGTTATACACAGACACCTAATCAACCGCAACCCTACTTGCCACAGCCATCTGGTCAGCCACAGCTTTATTCTCAGCAAACGCGACCATCTGGTCAACCACAGCCCTATTATTTTCAGCAGCCGCAGCCATCTGATCAACCGCAACCTTATTCTCAGCAAACACAATCACCTAACCGAGTATACCAGCAGCCTTATTCAACGCAACTACCTTCCTATCCGCAAACACAACAACAGCCGCAGCACTATGCACAAAATCCACCTAATCGACTACATGCACAAGGTAGGCTGTCCGATCCGCCACAGCCTTATGTACAACAACAAGCGCAGTCTTCTAACCAGCAACTCTTTAATCAGCTACAACCTCACTCATCAACTCAGCCACCTGGTCGATCACAGCCTTACTTACCGCCCGGCCAACCTCAATCTTATACACCGTCGCTCAGTCATCCGCAACCCTGTCCGCCGCAGCAGCCTAATGAGTCGCAACCCTATACACAACTGCCGTCTAATCCATCACAGTCGCATGCACAAACACAACTGCCTGGCCAAATGCAGTCCTACGCACAAAAACCATCTGACGAACTAAAAAAATACGAGTCGTCGCAGTTTGGGCCGCCGAGATCAGATTTTCCCGTCAGCTCATCGCAGTTCTACTCTGCTCAGTCCGGCGTGGCCGATCAGTGCCAGACGCGACCCGGCGAGCAAAAACCTTATCTGGTAGAACAAAATTCTGAAAGTCAGAAAATCTCGAGCGAGTCGCAGCAGCCTCTCTCGCAAAAAGATTGTTTTTCTGACGAGTTGAGGCACTTGAAGTTGTCGGATGCAAGGAATGCAGCGGAGGTCAAACCTGGCGACAATAGGTTTCAACCCAATCAAATAGGCGGGCCTTCTGCTGAGAAGGCGCGTCAGCTACAGCCAGAAGGATTGAACGACAGAATCGCACAGAGTGAACTCAAGGGTGACAACAGGGGTGCTTTGCCACGAGGGCTGGGAGAGCAGCTGGAAAGCACGAGGCAGAGCGAATTGCGCAGCCAATTCGCGGACACTAGTCAGCGAGAAAAAACGCGTAGAGACCCGCGCGAGCCAGTCGCTCTGCCTGATCACACACAGCCAAAGCAGAGCATGCATTCGGAGTTGGATTACTCCAATAAGGTCGAAGATCAGAGCTATTTGTCACCTTTGAAGGGCAGGAGGAACTGGCCTACAGAGGGCGAGAAAGATACGCTGAGGCGTCTCTTAGGAGAAGGCGGCAACATCATTCACTCCTATTCTGCAGAAGAAGTCAGCATTTTTACAAGGTACATTAACTTTTTACTGAAAGATGACAGAAGCTTGGAGGTTTTGCCGATCAAGCCGAATTGCGAGGATCTGCTGAGCGTAACAGCAGACGGGGTTTTGATTTGCAAGTTGATCAATCGAGTAAAGCCCGGAATAATCAACGACAAATACATCACGCTGAATCCTACATCAGACATTCAGCGAATTGAAAATCACAAGTTGGCAATTGCAGGGTCGAGCGCAATTGGCTGCAAGGTTGTCAACATTGGTCCTTACGACATATTGGAGAAAAGGGCCTATTTGACGATAGCTTTCATCTGGCAGATCATTAGAACGTACTTGTTCTCGAAGGTGAGTTCAAATAGCCGTAACCACCCAGAGTTGGTGGCATCGGCGGAAATGGGTGGAGACTCGAAGGGTGTCCTGAATAAAAAACCAGAAGACATGTTAATAATGTGGTTTAACTCGCGTCTAAAAATGGCAAGACACAACAGACAGGTTGCCAACTTGGGTTCGGACATCGCAGACGGCGAATGCTATTTGGTCCTGCTTTCTCAGATTGCGCCTCACGTGGTGCCCAGGGGTGTGCATTTGCAGGTGCGCGATGCAGGGAAGAGGGCAAAGATGGTATGCGACTACATAGACCGGATTTGTGGTTTTAGGCCGCTAGAGCCGTCAGACGTGCTGCGTGGTAACGAGGAGTTGAATACGGCCGCCTGCGCTGCGCTGTTCGACTGTAGCTTGTCGATGGACGTGGAGACAAAGACAGGTGATGCCCGCGCGCAAGAAGAGGATCGGCTGTCCAGCGAGGCCAAGCGTGAACAAGAAGAGGCCGAGCGCCGCTTGAAGTGGGCAGAGGAGGAGAAGAGACGTCTCTTGGAGCTGAAATACAAAGAGCATTCGGTGAAGGAGAATTTGAAAAGATTAGAAGAGGAAACGCTCCATCAACTGGAAGAAGAGAAAAATAGGAAGATGCGTGAGCTTGCCATGCAAGAGGAGCAATTGAAATTGCGCCAGGCGGAATCCGACAAACGCATGAGAGAGGAGCAAATGAAGCTGAACCAAATGTTAAACCAAGTCAAGCAGTTTGAGGCGAATTTACAATATCAGCGAGATGCAGAAAAAGAAAGACTATCTCGTATTGAGAACGACCTTCATCGCCAGGATGAGCTGCGTCGGATGCAACAAGAACAAGAGAGAGCTCGACTAGAGCAAGCCAGACGAGATCATCAACAAAGGCAGATGGAATTGAATAGATACATACATACGATAGTACCTGTCGATTATGGCGTAGAGTCGAATCGTGATCGGGAACACCATTATGAAATCCCTAAAGTCAACACGACAGCAGAAAAAAATAAGGTCCCGTCACTTGCAAGCGGTATTTCTTGGCCGATTGGCCGTCTTCAAATTTGCATTGTCGAAGCTAGGCGTTTGGCTAAGCTTTCTGCTCTAGACCCAGATCCTTATGTGTGCGTGACATTTGGAGACATGCGCATTAAAACCCCTATTGCCAGAGGTACTTTGGACCCTGCGTGGAATTTTACTTTCGACCTGCGTCAAGTCAACTATCACCACGAAATTGTTTTTCAGGTTCTAGATTACAGACTCATGGTAAAAGACGCGTTTTTGGGCCAAGTAAAGCTGACAGGCTCCGACATTTCGAAGTTCAGTGAAAGGTGGTATCAGTTGCAAAGTCGGCAATATAAACTCACTAAAGTTCAGGGGGAACTTTTTATCAGGCTGTCTATCGTTACCTAGTTTTTTTTCCAATGTGGAAATTTTTCGCCGCGGCGACAACGAGAAGTCTAGCCCTACCCAAGTTCCAGCGACGGCCCGTCCAGGCCGCAACCGCCCAAAGAAGCCCTCACACAGCAGCCAGGTAATTTATAGAAAAGCACGCGACCATTCAGCACGATTCGATGCTACCTGAAAGCGGTTTATAGGACGATCCAATGCGTGTGCTCTCTATTTATGCGTGTCTTCAGGATGGCATTCAAGGAATGAAACTGTTGCCGCCCCACCTTTTCTCGCTAGGTATGACGAGTTTGCCGACGGGTTTCGTTCGACAACAGCAAGGAAAGGTTTGAAGCAGCAAGTTACAATTTTGGACGAGAGGCATTAACTGACATTTGCATGAGCGCGAACAGTCTCTTAAAAAAGTCTCAGAAAAAAGTGTGTAGAAAAATGTGCTTTGATTTGACTCGCTTTATGTGACAAACTGACAATACTTTTTGCGCGCTTAAGAGTTCTCGAGGTCTGATTTTTGACCTTCTCGAAAAGAACGTCATCTACTTTTTAGACATGGATTTGACAAGAATCATGGTCGTTTTTTCGATCTTCTTCAAATCCGACTTTTGATCTGTTTTGTACTTGATAACCTCAATACAAACCGTTCAGTCTTTATCGCTTTTCGAGCATTTTCTGGTCACTCCGGTTTTGACATTCTCTTCGACGTACTTTTTTGTTATCGGTGGCCTTGAGCACGATGAGCCCTTTGGAATGGTTGTACTTGAACAAATACCGCGTCTGAAGAGTTGGCGTGGGTGTATTGTTAGTGCTATCTGCGTATTTGCGAGCGATGAAGCGAGCCCTCTTTTTTGCGTTGATACATTTTTTGCGTCAGAAATAAGCATTTCCTCCACGGCGTTGGTGAAATCGCCCATGTCCTTCATGTACATGGCGTGATAAGGAGATTCAATCTCGATTTATTTATGGTAAGAGTCGGGCGCTCGTCGATAGAGAAATAAAACCAGCTACAATGTGCTTCAAAAAATCCGATGTGCGCGAGAATCCCTTTATTGAGTGTGTACGATATAAAATTTTTTATTTGGTTGGTTGGTTGTCTATTGTTTTCTGAGGCGTTCGACTGTTTACCTGACTGCTTGAAGACTTAGTTTAGACGCATGTTTCGTCCGTGTTTGACAAAGTGCTTGGAAATGTTTCCGTCTGTCCTAGACGCTAGGTCAAGAGTTTTGAATTGGTCTTTTGTTTATGGTGGGTCCTTTTTTTTTTTTTGAGGTTTTTAGCCGGTTTCTTTTAACATTGGTATTTTGGCGCCATCCCACGTAGATGGGCGCGCGGCTGGTGCACCTTTGAGCCGCAGTTTGGCTTCCAGCCGACATCACAGCCCGGAGGTTTTTGTTTTTGGGCCGTTTTTGAGGCAGAGGTTGGTTTCATTTCGCTTTTTGTCTGGGGCGGCCAAGTCTTCAGACGTTGATTCTTCTCACGTGCCGTCTATCGAGGAGGTCCGCCGCAAGGCGGTTTCTAAGAGAAATTCCGAGAGGGTTATGGAAGAGGCGTTGAACATTCGGGACCCTCTGATAAGACAGGCCTACCAAGAGCTGGAAGCAGAGAGAAAAGGGAAAAGGGGGTTGGCGGATGCCAGGAGAGCGTCTTCAAAGTCTAGATGACAGGTCTCGCGCGAGGGAGATTGGGCGTTTTTTGCAAAATTACGTTACATCAAAAAAAAGTTTTTTGGCGAACTGGCCGCATGGCATGCGCGATGCGACGATGTTGTGCCTCTTTTGATTGCGATTGGGATGTGGTGGGGTGTTTTTTTTTTTTTTTTGCGGTACATGATGAATGCGGGTCTGTTCGCGATGGCGTGATCGTTTGTTTGTTGGCATCCGGATTTGTCTTGGAGGGGGGTGTCGAAGTGTTGGGACTCGCTGACGCGATGCCGGGTCTTCTTGGAGTTGGTTGGCACACGTTTGCCGCGTGTTGGTGCTGATAGTGTGATGGGGGGGGGGGTAGCGAGAGCACCTGGAAGTTGGTTTGGGGGGGGGGAGAAGGGGCTTTTTGAGTTAGAGAGGGGGGACAAGCGGATGTTGTAGATTTCCCGAGCCATGAGAGGTGGGTGGGCGCTTGCGGTCGCGACGCGTGGGATGCAAGTGGCGCCGACGAGGGGTCTACAGGTTCGTTAGCGTTTCTGTTTGGCGAGAATGCCGGTCTCGGAGTTGCGGTTGGTTGGAAGTGGTTTTGCTATCTTGAGAGGGCGATGGGGTTTTCGCGAGAGCGTGAGAGGTTGTTCGGTCTGGGTGGTTCCGCATCGAGGGTCTCTCTGCGGCGCGGCGCTGGAGAGAGGTTGGTTGAATGGGGTACGGTTGGGGGGGGGGTCCGGAGTTGGTCGCGCCGAGGTGGATCGATGTGGGTGCATGGGGGTGGGAGGGTTGGGTGCCGCGCGGGCGTTTGCTCGAGGAGTTGGTGGTGGGGAGGGGTTTTGTTGGGGGCGCGGTGTTTTTTTTTTTTTTTTAGTGCACAAAAGTTGTTTTGAGCAGAGGCCACGGGGAGGATGTGAAATTAGCCGGAGAGAGGGGTGATGAGTTGGTTTTTGCGGCGGGGAGTGCTTCTTTTTTTTTTTTTGCTGGGTGGGGGTGGAGAGGGGCGTTTCGTTTGGGCCGGGGAAGGGGGCGATTGTGTTGGCTGGCGGTGCGGAGAGGGCGGCCGAGGTCTAATAAAAAAAAAAAGTGCACTTAACGCGAAGTGCGCGTTGAGTGCGGTACAAAATTTTGTAGGTTTGCCGATAGCCGGCGGTATACAAGAGGGGTGGTTTGTGATTGTTCGAAGTAGACATGGATAGCGATATGTTAGGGAGGCAGGTGCGTGTTCGCGCCGCGGCGAGGTTGGTTTTTTTTTTTTTTGTCGTGGGGGGGGTGTCTGACGTGTTCGAAAAGCTGGCGCTGCGAGGGTCCGGGTTGACGAGGGCGGCGGCCGAGTTGATGGACGCGCCGAGGGAGGTGGTGAAGAGGGCGAGCGCGGGGGGTGGTGCTTGCGGCGGAGAGGAGAGAGGGGGGGGGGTCGAGAGAGACGTGGTGAAGGTGGTGTGTGAGGGTGGCGGTCGGGAGGCGGGGGGGGACGTGGCGTTTGGAGGGGGTGGGTCGAGGGGGGCGAGGCCGAAGAAGAAGTCGTTGTTTGCGCGGCAGTACGGGCGAGAGCGGAGGGGCGACGGAGAGGAGGAGGGGGGCGTTGGGAGTGGGCCGTTGTCGGACGTTAGGGAGCGAGTTGGGGAGGAGGGGTGGCGCGGGGTGGGAGAGGTGAGGGTGTTTGAGTCGGGGTTCCCGGAGGTGTTGCGGTGCGACCTGCGCGCGGGGGGGGCGAGGGAGGGGGGGGGCGGAGAGAGCGAGCCGAGTGGGGTGCGTGGAGAGGGGGGGGAGTTGGGAGAGCTTTGGAAGGAGGTGGAAGAGGAGAACGACAGGAAGTTGAGTGGGATGAGTGGCGAGGAGGTGGAGAGGATGAGGGGTGAGGTGGAGGCGGAGTTGGATCGTGGGGTGGTCGAGTTGTTGAGGAGGAGGGGAGCGGCTCGCGGGAGGAGGAAGAAGGAGGCGGGGGCTGGTTCGGGAGATGGATCTGGGTACTCTAGGAGCTATGTGGAGGAGGTGGAGGAGGCGAAGCGTCGGTGGATGCAGCCGGTGAGTGAAGAGGAGGCGGTGGGGAGGCCAAAGAGTCGGATGGAGGCGGAGAGTTATCGGTTCGATTTTGAGGGTCGTTTGTTGTATTATCCGGACGTGGCTGGAAATGTGCGTTTGGAGCCGCCTAGCACGCCCGGAGACATTGGGGCGCTGTTGCACCACGGAGAGGACCCGGCGACGCCGGGATACACGTTGGGGGAGCTCGCGTACTTGGCTCGGAGCACGTTTCCGGGACAGAGGAGTGCGGCGTTGAAGGGGATAAAGAGCGTGATAGAGAAGGCCAAGAGGGGTTACTACGACATTCCGGGGACCGGGAAGGTGAAGTTCGTGAACGCGCTGATTATGACTCACTTGGTTCGGGACATTGGGGTCGCGTTGTTGCTGAGGAGCGGGATTGACGACAACAACGCGACGAGCTTGAGGTGGGCGATCGAGGCGTTGTGGGCGCTGCTGTGCTCGGAGTCAGACGAGCGCGTTTTCGAGTTGGCGGACGTTTGTCCGGATGCGGGATACGCTTCCTGGCCGCTGCAGCCCAGGAACGAGCATAACCGGAGCAGGTCGGAGGTGGCGTGGGAGGGGACGGACCACTGCAAGACGGAAATCGACGCGGTGTTGGCGCTATGCGAGACGGGCGTTTTGGCTCGTTTGAGGTACATAATGGAGGTGATCGAGCCTCCTGAATACCTGTTGTCGAGGATTCTCGACCTGCTGATCCGGTTTGCGAGGCACTCGCGACAGGTGGCGGAGCACTTCGCGATCTGTCCGAGGCTGCTGAGGGTGCTGGCGGGTCTGGCGGGCGCGCCCTCGCGAGCGTCGTCCGAGGGTGTCGCGGCGAAGGCGCTGAAGGCGATTCGCGTGAGTTGCCAGGGGAGCAGGGAGGTGGCGCGCGCTTGCCGCGAGCTGGGCGTGCTGGACGAGCTAGCCAAGCACCTGGTCGACAGAGAGGAGAGCTCCTCCTTTCAGTTCCTGCACGGATTCGGCTTTTCCCTGTCGGAGAGCGCCGTTTGCGCCCTGGAGGCGCTGAAGATCTGGGACGTCGTCCTCAGATACGGTATCTACGTGGAGGGAATCATGAACCTTCAGCAGCACCTGTTGGAGCTGGTTTCCAGAGTCGTCGGCCCCTCCGAGAGCAAGAGCCCCGCGGAGGTCCGCGATTGCGCGGTGCGCGCGCAAATTTTCTCCGTTTTCGGAGCGGTGGTCCAATTGGCGGATTTCTCCGGAGAACCGGAAACTTCCAGGCCCCCCGTCCCCTGGTCCAGGGCGGCCCAGACCCTCCAGCCGGCGCTGATGCAGCTGAAGACCTACCTCTCTCCCTCCACCTCCGCCGGCACCGCCGCGGACTGGGCCCTACTCTCCTCCTGTCTCGCGCTCGTCTCCACCTACTTCGAGCGGCTCCACGCCATCTCCTCTTACTCCCGCGAAGAGGCGCAGCTCAGGCGCCTGTGCTACCAGACCGTCGGCCCCTTCCTCACCCAGTCTCGCGTCATGGCCTCCGTCCTGTCCGCGCTCTCCAGCCAGGAGAGCTGGAAAATTCCGCCTCCCGCGCGCGACTCCGACCGCTCCTCCTTCTTCGACCTCTGTCACGTCGGACCTTACCAACTCTCTCTCACCAGCCACCCGACTCTCTCCTGGAAGTCCCAGGCGCCCGCCGCCCGCGCCCACCAGCAGCCGCGCATGGCCGCTCACGCCGCGCTCCTGCTCAGCTCCGTCCGACTCATCGAAGCCGTCGGACTCCACGAAAAATCCTTCTCCACCTACTTGACCGCGAGCCAAATCTCCTCTCCCCTAATCACCGTCCTCAAGCACTACTTCGAGTTCGCCTGCTCCTTCTCCGACTCCATCCCCGCTCTCTACGCCACTCGCGTGCTTCACCGCATGGCCGCACGCACCATCAAAATCATGTACCACGACTCCGTGACCGCCCAAGAAGCCGCTCTCGTCTGCTTCGGGTCTCTCCTCCCCGGCGACGAACCCCTCGCACTGCACCTCCTCCAACGCGCCATCTTCCACTACCTCCGCTCCACCCCCGAAGCCTACCACCCAAGCGCCCAAAAAACCCCCTTCGGACCCGCCCTCCAACAATTCTTCTCCAACCTCATCCTCGACTCGCAACCCCCCACCCCCACTCACTCCCTCCTCATCCCCCTCGAAAACCACCCGCTCCCTCTCCGCAAACACTGGCCCCTCCTCCCCATTCGCACCTGTCACCTCCACCTCCACTCCGAAAAAAAATCCGTCGAAAAATCCGCCGAAAAAAACACAAACGCCCTCCAACAATTCACGCGCTCCACCCTCGAACTCCTCAACGACTCCCTCCTCCTCCTCCAGTACCTCAACTCCGTCAACCCCTACTTCGTCTCCAAACTCAAGCCCTCCTCCCACTTCTACTCCCTCTTCCAGTGCGTCCTCTGCGCCTCCCAACTCGACTCCAGCGACCAACTGTCCCGTCTGGCCCTCTCCCAACTCGAACGCCTCCTCCTCAAGTGCCCAGCGCTCCTCGACCTCCGCATCCCAATCGACCTCTCCATCATCAACCCCGTCGTCGAACTCTGGGCCAACGAAGGTCCCTCCGCCGCACCCGCCGCACAACTCGTCTCAATCCTCCTCCTCACCTCCTCCTCCCTCCACTCCCCCTCCCAAATCTCCTCCTCCGGGCAAGAAGCCGAACTCAAATCCCTCGAACAACTCCTCTGGCCGCACGTGGCCACCCTCTGGCACCTCCTCCCCCCACCCCTCCCCTGCCTCGCACCCCGGTACTTCCACCCCTACCTGTCCCTCAGAGAACACCTCCTCCCCCACCTCATCTCCTCCCTTCACTCCAGACACTCCGTCCCCAAGAGAAACGCCTGGCACTTCTACTACCGCTTCCTACTCTTCCAAACTTCCTCCTACCTCTGGGCCCCCCAAACCCCCCTCTGGACTCGCCAAAACGCCCTCTCTCTCGTCCTAACCCCCCCACCCTCCCGTCCCCCCGACTCCCACGTCCTCACCATCCTCCACGACCTAACCTGCCTCGACCCCTCCATCCTCTCCAACGACACCCTCCTCGACCGCGACAAGGCCCTCCTCGACGTCCACCTTCACCACTTCAGCCGCCTCCCGCAACACAAACTCGACGCCCTCCTCGGCGCCCTCAACGCCTCCACCCACCCCTGGGACTTCTCTCACTCGCTCCTCGAAGCCCTCTCCCGCCCATAAACCGACACACAATATTTTTTTTTTCCTGTCATCTTTTTTTTTTTTTTTTTTTTTTTTTGCAACTTCGGTACAACATCTCCGTCTCCTCTTCGCCAGTCCGCCGCTAGGTACGCTCCCAACGCCACCAACTCCCCCCCCCGGGGCGACGCGCAAAACGCTCGGCGACCGAGCCGCCGCTCGCTTCCGCGCTCCCCCCTCCACCCCAGCGTAGAACCGCCCTCGGCAACGGCGCGCCTCGAACCAAAATACCCTTTTCCCTCTTTTTTTTTTTTTCTTCCACCGATTTCGCACCATCATCTCTGACTCTGTCTTCCTCTCAGTGAAGGTGAACCGCAAAATGCCTTCGCTTTACTCTCGCCCCCCCAACCCTCAAAACGGTGCGTCTCCCATTCACGCTTCCCCTCTACCCGCTCCCCAACCTCTGACCTCTCCCTCCCCCAGTGAGCAAGGCCCGCGCCTACAATCTCCGCACCTCCTTCAAGAACATGCGCGAAACGGCACATAGCGTCTCCTGCTTCTCTCTCAAACGCGCGAAAATCTTCCTTCGCAACGTCCTGCGCCACCGAGAGGCCGTCGTGTTCACCCGGTACAAGGCCGGCGTCGGCGGATGCCCTCAAACCAAAAATCACCCGTTCGGCAGGGGCAGGGGCCGCTGGCCCGCCAAGTCCGCCCGATTCCTGCTCGCTCTGCTCAACAACGCGGAATCAAACGCTCGGATAAAGGGCCTGAACACCAAACGCATGGAAATCTTGCACATTTCCGTTCGTCAAGCACCCAAAATCTGCAGGCGCATCTATCGTGCCCACGGACGCATCAACCCCTTCATGACTCACCCCTGCCACGTCGAGGTCATCCTGGTCGAAAAAAGCAAGCCCGTCAGAGACCCACCTCAAAAAATCAAAAAAACAATAAGAAAACCGTCCGACCAACATGCAGTCTCACGATCGTCCGAAGTCACCACTTCCTCTTAAAAGCCATAAACTTCCCAGTTTATTGAGCACCTTCTTTTTTTTTTTTATTTATTTATTTATTTCATTCTGTTTTCGCGTTCCTGTCTTGCTCCCGGAAAACCCCAAACAGAGAGCCAAAATGGATCAAACGCCTGCAAAAAAATCCCTCCTCTACACTGAACGTCAGCCTCTGTTTTTGATCAGTGAGTGCACACCGCCCGCCTTGGGCAGCTTCTGAGCGATCTGCGTGACCTTATTGATCGTCTCGAGGTTGAGCTGGACGAGCTCCTTTTCGATCTGAGCCAGTCGCTCGTCGATGATGAGATTTTCTTTTGAAATTTCTTTCTTGCGCTCCAACAGCTGCTGCTTTTCGCTATTTAGCTGCTCTCCCAGCTGCTGGTTATTGATACTGTTAAAGAGCTCTCGCTTCAACTCCATTAGCATCTTGGTGGCCTCCTGGGTCTCCTTGAGGCACTCCTCAATGGAAAGACTCACCGCCGCAGGATCTATGTCTGGGGGAGGTGCGGGCGCGGGAGAAGGCTGCGACACGACCTTCTTTCCCTTCCTCTGGGCGCATTCGTCCGTCGCCCTGCATTGCTCCGACTGAGAAGAAGGGGCCGCGTTCGAACACGAAATGTTCCTTTGTATCAAGGAACTCCAACTGTTGTTCTTCTTCTCTATAAAAAAAAAAAAAAAAAAAAAAAAGTCAGCTCTTCTTAGACGACCTCCGGAGACGTCGCGGCTCAGCCGAATCCGGGCATGAGACCGTCAAAAAAAAAAAAAGAAGCTTCATACCGATCAGCGCGTCGATCGTTTCCGTGACGCCATAGTCTAAATTCTTCAGCGTGTAGTAAATTTCTTCAATGCTGAAATATCCATATTCGGCCTTGATTTGTTCAACTTTGTCTAGAATTTCTTGGCACACTCCGCGGGATCTCAAAATCTCGATCGCTCCTTCTTGGGCGGACTTCGCGCTCCTTCCTTTAGCGGCATTGCCGTTGCTCGCGCCCGATGCGCCCTCGCTCGTGCCACCCTTTTTCCTGCTAAACGACCCCCCGCTCGCCCCGTGGCCGGCAAAGTTGCTTTTGTAGTCGCTGTGGTTGGAATTGCCCCTTGAATTGCCGTACGGCGAGCCGTGCGCGTACTCCCCCTGCCTTCTTACGTTGTTGGGCTCTGTCGACCTTCTGCCGCCCGACGAGAACGCGCCGTGACCGCCGACCCTGTTGTTCGCCATCTGCTGCGACGGCTGCGGGCGATTGCGCCGGTGGCGCCTTTCTAGCTGCCAGCTCCCGTCAGTCGCCGCGGGAGAGTGCTCCGCGCTGGCCTCCCTGAAATCTGTCATCCGTACCAAGTCAAGGGCAAAACGAGACCATCAAAGGGAAAACGAAGACCCGCGGATATTCCCTGTCTGCTTCTCCAATACGGCCCGGACTGCAGCCAAACCAGGTGGAACGGTACTCGGAAAAAAAACCGACTGCACTCGAAAAAAAAAGACAGCCAACGCGGCTTTCCCCCTCTTTGAAGCGCAATCCTGACACTGACTGACAGAAGAAAAAAAAAATTTTCCTGCTGCCCTGAATCGGCCTTTTTTTTAGAAATCGCGCGCGAAAAACTTCCTTTTTTTCTCGAACCGACGCCTCGCGCTGGCGAAAAAGACGCTTCTATAAATAGGCCGCGAACAAGAAAATTTCTCCTGACGCCCCATAAGGCGACGAAGCGAGAGAGAAAAAAAAAAAAAAAAAAAAACGTTTGACAGGCGAGCAGTTCTTGAGGGCGCGCGATCGGGAGGCGCCCGGCGGACTCGGTTCCGGGGTTGAGGGGCGCCTCACTCTCTCTCTCTCTTTTTTTTTTTTTTTTTTTCTCCTTTTTTTTTCGCCGCTCCGCAGGCGGCTCTCTGGTCGTCGGCCCGCGCGGAGGGAGCGCGCCCCCTACTCCAGGCCGTCTATCAGCCCGAGGAGCCTGTCGCTGAGGTGCTCGGAAGAAGGAAGCGCGCCGGACCGGCCGACCGCGGACCGGATGTTTTCGATGTGCGGCCTCAGTCGCTTCGAACTCGGCGCGCGGCTCAACAGCTCGACCAGCGCCAGGCCCGCGTTGACTCTCACGGCGCAGTGGGCCTCGTCGCAGAGCGCCAGGGTCAGACACCCGACCAGCTTGTCGAACGCGTCCTGAGTGAACGTTCGCTCGACGCGTTCTTGGTTCATCTTCGCAAAGATCTCCCTCGAGGCGTTCACGGCGGCGATCTTCATTGCGAACTGGCTCGCACGCTGCGCGCAGTCCGCGATCACGTCCACCAGCCGCGCTACCAGGCCGGAGTGCTCTTCTCCGACCTCGCACGGAAACGCGCGACCCAGGCACAGCAACGCGTTCGTCCTCCTCGCCAGCGACGGCGCCTCCGGCCCGTCCGCAGACTCGTCGAACAGCGACAGCAGCGGCGGCGATACGATCGAAAACAGCTTTTCTGAAAAAAAGTTTTGCGAAATCGAGCCCAGACACACCAAAGCGGCCCTTTCGTACTCCTCGCCCTTCTTTCTCTCAACCTCGCGCAGCACGCATCTCACGATCTCTTCCGGCTCCGCCAGCCCCAGCGCCGCGTCGCCCCACGCCCCCCCGCTGCTCGACATCAGCCCCGACAGCGCCTCCAGGAGCGCCTGCTTTCCCGCCCAAAACGGCCCCCTCAGCCCCGCCAGCACCTTCTCCAGCACCCCCGGAAGCACCTCCACGTACTCCTCGCCCTCCAGGCTCCTGCAAAAGTCCGCCAGCGCGGTCGCGCCCTGACGCCTCAGCTTCCACTCGCTGCTTTCCAGGTACTCCATGATCTCCCTCGCCACGCTCGAGGCGCAGCGACTCAGGCGCGCATCGCACTCGCACCACACCTTCTTCGCCAGCGACGCCGCCTCCTCGTTCTCGTCGTGCATCGCCACGTAGACCGTGGGCAGCACCTCCTCCAAAAACGGACTCAGCACCGACGAAAATCCGCTCGCCACGCCGCTCGCCGAGTCTCGCGCGCCCTCCGCGCTCGCCTTCGACAGCTCGAACAGCACTCCAATCGCCGCCGCGCGCGCCTCCACCTCCTCCGCCCCCCCCGCCTTGTAGCGCTCAATCAGCCACCTCACCAGCCTTTTCACCGCCCCGACCTTCGCCACTCGAGCCACCCGGCCCAGCGCGAACGCGCACGCGCCCCTCAGCCCCCGGCGACCTCACCGCCATCCCACTCCTCAGGCACACCATCAGCTTGCCCGCCACCGCCCTGCACACCTCCCCCTTCCTCATCGCCAACTGCGTCACGAACTGCACCGCGCCGCTCATCGTCGCCAGCCCAGCCGAGGGCCTCAACTGCGTCGCCAACTCCGACCCCAACTCCACCACGTTCTCCGAGTCCACCTGCTCCAGGCAAAACTCCAGCGCCCTCTGCAACGGTGACGCCCTGCTCAGCTCCAACCTCGCCTCGTCCAGCAACTCGTGCGACAACCCCACCTTCTCCACGTTCTGGTCCAAGTAATTCAACTCCGCCGGCTCCAACCACGTCAGCGCCCTCAGCAACCCCAACGTCAACCTCACCACGTGCGGCTTCAAAACGAACGACGCCACCTCACACACCCTCGTCAACAGCGAAATCGACACCCTGCAAACCTCCCTCACCTCAGACGCCAACCCCTTCTCCAACAAAAACGGCAGCGCCGCGTCCAGCACCCTCCTCACCTCCTCCGGGCTCCCTCTCCTGCTGTCGCAAAGCCTCACCGTCAGCCGCACCAGCGCCTCGTTCAACTTCTCCGCCGCCTTCCGAACCGAATCCTTCACGTCGTCCAACACCCTCAAACACCGCACCCACAACTCCTTCAGCACCGGCACCACCTGCTCGTACGTCAGCACCGCAAACACGTCCGCCAACGCGTAGCACGACGCCTCGCGAACGCGCCACGCCCTGTCCCACACACCCTCCAAAAGACTCTCCAACACCCGCGGCAAAAAAGGCCCCACCGCCGCCCTCCTCGACTTACCCACCAACGCGCACAACACCCCCTCCATCGCCTCCGCCACCCTCCTGTTCGGGTCGTAGCTGCCCCTGTACAGCGCCGGAAACAACCTCGGCACGTACGGCTCCACCTCCGCCCTCGCCCTCGCCAACAACTCCGACGACGCCAGCGCCGCCCCCCTCTTGCTGCTCCACAGCGCGTGGTGCGCCGACACCCCCATCAACATGTACACCAACTCCGGCCTCCCCACCTCCACCGCCAACTCGCACAACTCTCTGTACGTCAACAACCTGCCTCCACTCGTCGACCCCAACCCGTCCGCCACCGCGCCCAGCACCGCGCTCTCCGGCCCCAACTTGAACCCCGCCGCCCCCCTCTCCAACACCCCCACCAACGACGCCACCAACTCCGACCTAACCCCCTCGTCTCCCACTTCGTACACCAACGACATCCCCATCGCCGCCAACTCCTGCACCAACTCGTCCTCCTCCGCCAACGCCCTCGTCAGCACTTCCTGAATCTCCCCCAATCTCCCCCTCAGCGCAACGCTCCCCCCCTCCGCATTCCTCAACAACGACAACAACCACACCAACGACGCCACCCTCGCCGACACCCTCGCCGACCTCTCACACTCCTCCATCACCCTCCCCAACAAACCCTCCACCAACCCAACGTCGTACTCGCACCCCCCCCCCCTCCTCTCCTCCTCCTCTCTCCACACCAACCCGCGCGCCGACCTCGACTTCCACCCGTACGCCATCCTCGAAATCGCGTCTCCCACCGCGCAATGCACCCTCTCGCTCCCAACTCTCCGCGTCTCCAGCACCGCCGACACCAACTCCCCGTCCCCAGCCATCTCCCTCTCCCCCAGGCAAAGATCGCCCAACGCCCCAGCCGACGCCTCAATCAACCCCTCATCCACCGCCCCAACCAGCAAACGCCCTATCGTCCCCAACACCACCTCCTTCACACCTCTCCCCGACTCCACCAACACCCCCGGTAACGGCCCCCACCTCCCAATCGCCCCCACCGACCTCAAACACGCCTCAACCACCCTCCCGTACCCCGACTGCTCCAGCCTGCACCGCTCCAACACACCCCCAATCGCCCCAAGCACCCCCTCTAACCCCCCCCCACCCATACACTCGCAACCACCCCCTCTAACCACGCACGCCGACGCCGTGTATCCCAACGCGTAAACCGCCCCCCACCAACTCCTCCCTTCTCAACCCCACCCCCACCGCCTCTCTCACCACCGCAACCAAACCCCCAACTCTCGCCGACAACTCACCCTCCTCCACGTAGGGCACCAAAATCGCCATGCTGCAATCTGTCTCGCGTGTGT
>NW_026062550.1:0-2500 GCF_023897955.1 Schistocerca gregaria
ACCTAAGCAACAGATGCATGGTGTTAGCTGAGATAAATACTGGCGATTTCACCTTTTTCGTGCTAAATATGTACTTTCAGTACAGGCACAGAGAAAGACCGTATATCGACCAGTTAAAAGAGGCGGTTGGGTTCTACCGCAATGACTTGCTGATTTGCACAATGGACGCAAATGCCATGTCACCCCTATGGCACAGTGACATCACGCCTCTTGGTGCTCGACGCGCCGCCAGGCGAGGTGAGAGACTCGCTGAAGCAATTCACGAGCTCAGACTAGAAGTGCTGAACCGACCAAACTTCCCACCAACTTTCGAAGGCCGCCGTGGAGCGACCTCGAATATCGATGTGACACTGAAGAGTGCACACGAGCATCTCCGTGCGGAGAACTGGAAGGTATGGCGGGGAATGACACTAAGTGACCACAATCTGATCACATTCACTGTAGCCTATGATGGGGAGCCTCCTCCTGAAGACCAGGTGAACGGCACCGTCAAGTACAACTGGCGAAAGGCTAATTGGGATCGACTAAGAGGTAATCTAGTGATACCGAATTGGCCAATGGATCGCGTTGTGGACGTTGACAAAGCTGCAGAAGATCTGACGGCGGCCATACAGACAGCAGCAACAGGCGCAGTCCCGTTGGCCCACACAGGGAAAATGCCTAAGGCACCTTGGAACCCTGAGCTGCAGCGTCTCCGACGCGAATGCAGAAGAGCGCGGCGGCATTACCAGCGCAGCGTAGGCGATCACATTCGTGAGGCCACGCTTGCGCGGTACAGGCGGGCCAAAGCCGTGTTTAAGCGGGCACTGCACACAGTACGGACTGAGAGTTGGCAGTCTTTTGTTCGTGACAGTCTGGCGGCTGACCCCTGGGGTACACCGTACAAGATTGCCGTGTCAAAAGTTCGGTCACCGACGGTCCTGTCGACCCTAAGGAAGATCGATGGCAGTCACACCAAGGACTGGCAAGAGTCAGCTGAGCTCCTCATGAGTACCTTATTGCCCGACGATAGTAGCGAAGATGAGGACGAGGAACAGGGGAATTTGAGGCGACAACTCCATGAGCTGTATGCCGATGAGACGCCTGTTGCTCCGTTCACTGAACGTGAAGTTACCGCCGCAATTCTTGAATTGCGCCGTAAAAAGGCGACGGGCCATGATGGACTCGCTGCCGAGGTTCTCCAAGCCCTGTGCGCGGAGATCTGCCCTTACCTGACTAACCTCTACAATGAGTGCTTACGTCAGGGACGGGTACCAGAATCGTGGAAGTTGGCCGAAGTGGTCATTCTGATAAAGGGTGAGGACAAGGATCCGGAAGTGCCGAAATCATACCGACCCATCTGTCTCTTGAACTCCATGGCTAAGCTCCAGGAGAAGCTCCTATGCCTTCGGCTAGAGCAACACCGGGAACTTAGGGGACGCAGTCCCGACCAATATGGATTCAGGAGGGGTCTGTGTACAGAAGATGCTATAAACAAGGCAATGTTGTTGGTGGACACATCTACAGCCAAGTACGTTGCGGGGATAATGGTTGACATCGCTGGGGCTTTCGACAACCTATGGTGGCCGGCACTGTTCGACAGCCTAAGGAAGTTGGAATGTCCTGGGCCCCTGTACCGGTGCCTGCTAGACTACTGCCGTAACCGGCGGGCGGTTTTGCGGTGCCCGGGGCGGGCGGTTGAGAAGTCGATCACCAAGGGATGCCCACAGGGCTCGGTCTGCGGTCCCATATTCTGGGATGTAGGCCTCGAGCCTGTGTTGGCGGAACTAGGAGAACTGCGACAAGTGCGAGGCGTAGTAGCGTACGCCGATGACATCCTTCTAGTGATAGAAGGTGACTCTCGGGCAATGTTGGAAGTAAACTGCAACGCAGCGCTCAACGCCCTGCAGCAGTGGTGCCACAAAGTGAAGCTGAAGCTGTCTGCTGAGAAGACTGTGTATATCTTGCTGCGCGGCCGTTTGGCACGTGACCCTGTACTCCGAATTGCTGGCGGTGCCAACGATGGAGCTATCAGGCGAACACGCATGGCGAGGTATCTGGGAATCCACCTCGATGAGTCCAGACTGTTCTCTGCGCATATCGAGATCGTATGTCGCAAAAGCCAGGCCCTCTTCCACAAGATAGCCAGTATTGCAAACAAGCAATACCATCTGCCATTGCAGACATTAAGGCTATATCACTCGAGCATTCTCGTGGCCATCACGGCTTACGGGTCGAGTGTCTGGGCTCATAGGCTGAGACAGAGAAAACCTGCGGCGGCGATGAGGAGGCTGCAGCGCCAAGCGCTGTTGCGCCTCACTGGAGCATACAGCACGACTTCCGCCGATGCGCTACTAGTCATCACAGCAATCCCCCCACTTGACCTGCTGGTCAGGGAAAGGGGTGCGCTGTATTGGCTCCGGAAGGGAAATCCGGATGGGGTCAATAACATCTTAGGCCGACCGGCAGACAGCGCTGCTGAAGTCCGGAACTGGCTCTTTGACGAGTGGCAGCAGAGGTG
>NW_026062550.1:7500-10000 GCF_023897955.1 Schistocerca gregaria
CCTTAACCTAACTTACGCTGCACCTTAACCTAACTTACGCTGCACCTTAACCTAACTTACGCTGCACCTTAACCTAACTTACGCTGCACCTTAACCTAACTTACGCTGCACCTTAACCTAACTTACACTGCACCTTAACCTAACTTACACTGCACCTTAACTGTCACATGTAACGTCACAGGAATGTAGCTTTGCCTAACAGCAACCCTCTGAACATAGTTCACTGCTTGGATCCTCTGGTGTCATGTGTATTTCTTGATGCCATGGTGCGTACCCTCACATAAAGGTCTTTCGAGTGTTGCGTACTTTCTACACAGTCCCGCTAACCACTGGAAGGGTGTACCGCTACAGAACGAATATCGCCCTCCCCTCCTGCCCTTCCAAGCTGGTCGGTCAGGCGTTTGTTTGTGAAATGAGCCTTGCAGCTGTTCAGTTGCATTCGGTTGTCGATGCAGTCAGTGTACGTTGTGGTACGGCCTGTGTGGACTGTCCGCTGATGTACGCGTAACCCACACTGATCATCCGTCGTTACGTACTGAGTGACATAATGTGGCACATGCTTGACCGTACACCGGCTGCGCCCTACAATGGCGAATCATAAGGGCCATATGTTGTGCACGATGCTACTTGTCTCGTCTCCCCATTACAGCGAGATTGCACTGTTGTACGCCGTACAGACATGTGGTAGGTAGGTACGGACGAAAGTATTGCATGTTGGCCCCCCCCCCCCCCCCCTCCTCCCTCTGCCGGGAATCAGCGTGAGCCGTCTGTTGATGTAGCGACGAGGGTTTTCCTATTTAATCGTATTGCCCCACACAACATGATAGCACGGTGGACCGCGTTCCACATCTGCGACATGCTACAGAGGCCGGTTGACAGTCGACCGCGCAAGGGACATTGCACACGTGCGCGGACCATCTTCCACGTGTTCTCTCGTGTACATGCCGCAGTGTGTATGTGGGCTGATGTAGCGTGTCGTGACACATAACATGCAGGCATGCCAGAATCGTAGATTTCGCAAATGTAGATTGACGTATACGTTTGCTGCCAAAGATCCGCAAATGAACTGGAAATCAGTTGTTGAGCGGTTGTTCGCGCTGCAGGTGCATCGGTGATAGCGACGATCGGTACATCTATGAACCGGTTGTTTCGGCGGTACCCGCCATGCCCCCGAACCTGAGTTGGCCATGTGGGTATGAAGCGATACGAGGCTGTGGCTTGGCGGGACAGTCCCCGGCCGGTGAGGGGGGGCCGCCCGGCGTGCTGGCCGCGCGCTGCGTGAGCGCACGCACTACAGCCGGCTGGTGGGGGGCGCCCAGTGGCAGGAGCGCCGGCCGACGGGCCCGGCTGGCGTCCCAGCTATGCGCCGGCGCACCCTGCGCGCGGCGCCAGGCGGCCAAAGTGGGTTCTGCCGAGCCCGGTGCGAAGCGCGGTGGACATCTGCAGTGTGCTGGTCCGATTGCGGACTGTGTGCGTTGAGGATGCGCCGCCGCCCGGCACTCGGCGTCGCGACGCCGTCTGCTGCTCGGTCGCCCCCAGCGGTTCTCGCAGGTGGTTTGTATCGCAGCTCTGCGGACGTGTTGGCGCGTGCGCTGTGCTGGGAGAGTTCGCTTCTGCACCCAAGTGGGGCTTTGCCCTTCTGTGGCGCTGGCGTTGGAGCTGCCGGTCACCGTAGGTGGCGCGTGTTGTTTCCCGCCGGCAATGCCACGACAGCACGCTCCCGGGCCTCTGTCGGCAGCGGCAAGCTCAGTTGGGAGCACGGGTGTTCGCACTGAAAGCGTCTACTCGCCCATCTCCGGGCGATTGCGCCTCTCTCGAACCCGACCAAGTACTTAGGACGGCGCTGCGCGCCGCCGGGACCTGAGAGGGTTTCGAGGTGTATCGTGCAGGGGAGCTCAGCCTCCTCCTGTTTGCAGAATAATTGAGCGGACGCTTGCGTGTTCGCGCGGGCCCTCGGGACACACTCCCGGGCGGCCGGCTGCTCAGCTCTCGTTGACGCAGCTCCCTGGTTGATCCTGCCAGTAGTCATATGCTTGTCTCAAAGATTAAGCCATGCATGTCTCAGTACAAGCCGCATTAAGGTGAAACCGCGAATGGCTCATTAAATCAGTTATGGTTCCTTAGATCGTACCCACGTTACTTGGATAACTGTGGTAATTCTAGAGCTAATACATGCAAACAGAGTCCCGACCAGAGATGGAAGGGACGCTTTTATTAGATCAAAACCAATCGGATTGGCTCGTCTGGTCCGTTTGCCTTGGTGACTCTGAATAACTTTGGGCTGATCGCACGGTCCTCGTACCGGCGACGCATCTTTCAAATGTCTGCCTTATCAACTGTCGATGGTAGGTTCTGCGCCTACCATGGTTGTAACGGGTAACGGGGAATCAGGGTTCGATTCCGGAGAGGGAGCCTGAGAAACGGCTACCACATCCAAGGAAGGCAGCAGGCGACACTAGATCGCGTGTTCGGCACGGGGAGGTAGTGACGAAAAATAACG
>NW_026062550.1:17500-22500 GCF_023897955.1 Schistocerca gregaria
CGCTTCCTGCGGTGGCAACGCTGGGGCAGAGTCGATACTCGCCCACTGGTGGAAGGTAAGCATTCTGCTTTACATCAGTACATAACTGATATTTCAGTCGTCTGACGTCCCTCCTTAGTAAATGATGCAGGACCACATACATAGATGATACATACTGTAAACTGGGGAGGACAGTGTGAACCGCACTCGACCCAGTCACCCTATCTCACAGTCCACTCTGTGTGTAACAAAGCGAAAGCACCAAAGCACTATCGTTCAACAACATCCATTTTATCCTCGCTGCCACAGGACACTATCCAAAGAACGACAAGAGGAACGTCACGTCCACTAATAAGACAGAATGTCTCACATCACCCGCAAACAACGCAGCTCAAATCAGCCAGCAACACCCACAGTGGTCCACCCAGTATCAACACAGGACGCAACGCCACGCCACAACAATAAAGCTACAAGTAATAAAATACCCTTTGGCCACACCCCTTATAAAGGCATCGAACCAACGCACCACCTGACACCAGCCAAACGTACATCCTGATTTGACACATCTCTGGCAACCTAACCCACGTTGGCCCCTAACCTAACCCACGTTGGCCCCTAACCTAACCCACGTTGGCCCCTAACCTAACCCACGTTGGCCCCTAACCTAACCCACGTTGGCCCCTAACCTAACCCACGTTGGCCCCTAACCTAACCCACGTTGGCCCCTAACCTAACCCACGTTGGCCCCTAACCTAACCCACGTTGGCCCCTAACCTAACCCACGTTGGCCCCTAACCTAACCCACGTTGGCCCCTAACCTAACCCACGTTGGCCCCTAACCTAACCCACGTTGGCCCCTAACCTAACCCACGTTGGCCCCTAACCTAACCCACGTTGGCCCCTAACCTAACCCACGTTGGCCCCTAACCTAACCCACGTTGGCCCCTAACCTAACCCACGTTGGCCCCTAACCTAACCCACGTTGGCCCCTAACCTAACCCACGTTGGCCCCTAACCTAACCCACGTTGGCCCCTTAACCTAACCCACGCTGCACCTTAACCTAACCCACGCTGCACCTTAACCTAACCCACGCTGCACCTTAACCTAAGTTACGCTGCACCTTAACCTAAGTTACGCTGCACCTTAACCTAAGTTACGCTGCACCTTAACCTAAGTTACGCTGCACCTTAACCTAAGTTACGCTGCACCTTAACCTAAGTTACGCTGCACCTTAACCTAAGTTACGCTGCACCTTAACCTAAGTTACGCTGCACCTTAACCTAAGTTACGCTGCACCTTAACCTAAGTTACGCTGCACCTTAACCTAAGTTACGCTGCACCTTAACCTAAGTTACGCTGCACCTTAACCTAAGTTACGCTGCACCTTAACCTAAGTTACGCTGCACCTTAACCTAAGTTACGCTGCACCTTAACCTAAGTTACACTGCACCTTAACCTAAGTTACACTGCACCTTAACCTAAGTTACACTGCACCTTAACCTAAGTTACACTGCACCTTAACCTAAGTTACACTGCACCTTAACCTAAGTTACACTGCACCTTAACCTAAGTTACACTGCACCTTAACCTAAGTTACACTGCACCTTAACCTAAGTTACACTGCACCTTAACCTAAGTTACACTGCACCTTAACCTAAGTTACACTGCACCTTAACCTAAGTTACACTGCACCTTAACCTAACTTACACTGCACCTTAACCTAACTTACACTGCACCTTAACCTAACTTACACTGCACCTTAACCTAACTTACACTGCACCTTAACCTAACTTACACTGCACCTTAACTGTCACATGTAACGTCACAGGAATGTAGCTTTGCCTAACAGCAACCCTCTGAACATAGTTCACTGCTTGGATCCTCTGGTGTCATGTGTATTTCTCGATGCCATGGTGCGTACCCTCACGTAAATGTCTTTCGAGTGTTGCGTACTTTCTACACAGTCCCGCTAACCACTGGAAGGGTGTAACGCTACAGAACGAATATCGCCCTCCCCTCCTGCCCTTCCAAGCTGGTCGGTCAGGCGTTTGTTTGTGAAATGAGCCTTGCAGCTGTTCAGTTGCATTCGGTTGTCGATGCAGTCAGTGTACGTTGTGGTACGGCCTGTGTGGACTGTCCGCTGATGTACGCGTAACCCACACTGATCATCCGTCGTTACGTACTGAGTGACATAATGTGGCACATGCTTGACCGTACACCGGCTGCGCCCTACAATGGCGAATCATAAGGGCCATATGTTGTGCACGATGCTACTTGTCTCGTCTCCCCATTACAGCGAGATTGCACTGTTTTACGCCGTACAGACATGTGGTAGGTACGGACGAAAGTATTGCATGTTGGCCCCCCCCCCCTCCCTCTGCCGGGAATCAGCGTGAGCCGTCTGTTGATGTAGCGACGAGGGTTTTCCTATTTAATCGTATTGCCCCACACAACATGATACCACGGTGGACCGCGTTCCACATCTGCGACATGCTACAGAGGCCGGTTGACAGTCGACCGCGCAAGGGACATTGCACACGTGCGCGGACCATCTTCCACGTGTTCTCTCGTGTACATGCCGTAGTGTGTATGTGGGCTGATGTAGCGTGTCGTGACACATAACATGCAGGCATGCCAGAATCGTAGATTTCGCAAATGTAGATTGACGTATACGTTTGCTGCCAAAGATCCGCAAATGAACTGGAAATCAGTTGTTGAGCGGTTGTTCGCGCTGCAGGTGCATCGGTGATAGCGACGATCGGTACATCTGTGAACCGGTTGTTTCGGCGGTACCCGCCATGCCCCCGAACCTGAGTTGGCCATGTGGGTATGAAGCGATACGAGGCTGTGGCTTGGTGGGACAGTCCCCGGCCGGTGAGGGGGGGCCGCCCGGCGTGCTGGCCGCGCGCTGCGTGAGCGCACGCACTACAGCCGGCTGGTGGGGGGCGCCCAGTGGCAGGAGCGCCGGCCGACGGGCCCGGCTGGCGTCCCAGCTACGCGCCGGCGCACCCGGCGCGCGGCGCCAGGCGGCCAAAGTGGGTTCTGCCGAGCCCGGTGCGAAGCGCGGTGGACATCTGCAGTGTGCTGGTCCGATTGCGGACTGTGTGCGTTGAGGATGCGCCGCCGCCCGGCACTCGGCGTCGCGACGCCGTCTGCTGCTCGGTCGCCCCCAGCGGTTCTCGCAGGTGGTTTGTATCGCAGCTCTGCGGACGTGTTGGCGCGTGCGCTGTGCTGGGAGAGTTCGCTTCTGCACCCAAGTGGGGCTTTGCCCTTCTGTGGCGCTGGCGTTGGAGCTGCCGGTCACCGTAGGTGGCGCGTGTTGTTTCCCGCCGGCAATGCCACGACAGCACGCTCCCGGGCCTCTGTCGGCAGCGGCAAGCTCAGTTGGGAGCACGGGTGTTCGCACTGAAAGCGTCTACTCGCCTATCTCCGGGCGATTGCGCCTCTCTCGAACCCGACCAAGTACTTAGGACGGCGCTGCGCGCCGCCGGGACCTGAGAGGGTTTCGAGGTGTATCGTGCAGGGGAGCTCAGCCTCCTCCTGTTTGCAGAATAATTGAGCGGACGCTTGCGTGTTCGCGCGGGCCCTCGGGACACACTCCCGGGCGGCCGGCTGCTCAGCTCTCGTTGACGCAGCTCCCTGGTTGATCCTGCCAGTAGTCATATGCTTGTCTCAAAGATTAAGCCATGCATGTCTCAGTACAAGCCGCATTAAGGTGAAACCGCGAATGGCTCATTAAATCAGTTATGGTTCCTTAGATCGTACCCACGTTACTTGGATAACTGTGGTAATTCTAGAGCTAATACATGCAAACAGAGTCCCGACCAGAGATGGAAGGGACGCTTTTATTAGATCAAAACCAATCGGATTGGCTCGTCTGGTCCGTTTGCCTTGGTGACTCTGAATAACTTTGGGCTGATCGCACGGTCCTCGTACCGGCGACGCATCTTTCAAATGTCTGCCTTATCAACTGTCGATGGTAGGTTCTGCGCCTACCATGGTTGTAACGGGTAACGGGGAATCAGGGTTCGATTCCGGAGAGGGAGCCTGAGAAACGGCTACCACATCCAAGGAAGGCAGCAGGCGCGCAAATTACCCACTCCCGGCACGGGGAGGTAGTGACGAAAAATAACGATACGGGACTCATCCGAGGCCCCGTAATCGGAATGAGTACACTTTAAATCCTTTAACGAGTATCTATTGGAGGGCAAGTCTGGTGCCAGCAGCCGCGGTAATTCCAGCTCCAATAGCGTATATTAAAGTTGTTGCGGTTAAAAAGCTCGTAGTTGGATTTGTGTCCCACGCTGTTGGTTCACCGCCCGTCGGTGTTTAACTGGCATGTATCGTGGGACGTCCTGCCGGTGGGGCGAGCCGAAGGCGTGCTTGCGCGTCCCGAGGCGGACCCCGTTGAAATCCTACCAGGGTGCTCTTAGTTGAGTGTCTCGGTGGGCCGGCACGTTTACTTTGAACAAATTAGAGTGCTTAAAGCAGGCAAGCCCGCCTGAATACTGTGTGCATGGAATAATGGAATAGGACCTCGGTTCTATTTTGTTGGTTTTCGGAACCCGAGGTAATGATTAATAGGGACAGGCGGGGGCATTCGTATTGCGACGTTAGAGGTGAAATTCTTGGATCGTCGCAAGACGAACAGAAGCGAAAGCATTTGCCAAGTATGTTTTCATTAATCAAGAACGAAAGTTAGAGGTTCGAAGGCGATCAGATACCGCCCTAGTTCTAACCATAAACGATGCCAGCCAGCGATCCGCCGCAGTTCCTCCGATGACTCGGCGGGCAGCCTCCGGGAAACCAAAGCTTTTGGGTTCCGGGGGAAGTATGGTTGCAAAGCTGAAACTTAAAGGAATTGACGGAAGGGCACCACCAGGAGTGGAGCCTGCGGCTTAATTTGACTCAACACGGGAAACCTCACCAGGCCCGGACACCGGAAGGATTGACAGATTGATAGCTCTTTCTTGATTCGGTGGGTGGTGGTGCATGGCCGTTCTTAGTTGGTGGAGCGATT
>NW_026062550.1:30000-32500 GCF_023897955.1 Schistocerca gregaria
GGCCCCTAACCTAACCCACGTTGGCCCCTAACCTAACCCACGTTGGCCCCTAACCTAACCCACGTTGGCCCCTAACCTAACCCACGTTGGCCCCTAACCTAACCCACGTTGGCCCCTAACCTAACCCACGTTGGCCCCTAACCTAACCCACGTTGGCCCCTAACCTAACCCACGTTGGCCCCTTAACCTAACCCACGCTGCACCTTAACCTAACCCACGCTGCACCTTAACCTAACCCACGCTGCACCTTAACCTAAGTTACGCTGCACCTTAACCTAAGTTACGCTGCACCTTAACCTAAGTTACGCTGCACCTTAACCTAAGTTACGCTGCACCTTAACCTAAGTTACGCTGCACCTTAACCTAAGTTACGCTGCACCTTAACCTAAGTTACGCTGCACCTTAACCTAAGTTACGCTGCACCTTAACCTAAGTTACGCTGCACCTTAACCTAAGTTACGCTGCACCTTAACCTAAGTTACGCTGCACCTTAACCTAAGTTACGCTGCACCTTAACCTAAGTTACGCTGCACCTTAACCTAAGTTACGCTGCACCTTAACCTAAGTTACGCTGCACCTTAACCTAAGTTACGCTGCACCTTAACCTAAGTTACGCTGCACCTTAACCTAAGTTACGCTGCACCTTAACCTAAGTTACACTGCACCTTAACCTAAGTTACACTGCACCTTAACCTAAGTTACACTGCACCTTAACCTAAGTTACACTGCACCTTAACCTAAGTTACACTGCACCTTAACCTAAGTTACACTGCACCTTAACCTAAGTTACACTGCACCTTAACCTAAGTTACACTGCACCTTAACCTAAGTTACACTGCACCTTAACCTAAGTTACACTGCACCTTAACCTAAGTTACACTGCACCTTAACCTAAGTTACACTGCACCTTAACCTAAGTTACACTGCACCTTAACCTAAGTTACACTGCACCTTAACCTAACTTACACTGCACCTTAACCTAACTTACACTGCACCTTAACCTAACTTACACTGCACCTTAACTGTCACATGTAACGTCACAGGAATGTAGCTTTGCCTAACAGCAACCCTCTGAACATAGTTCACTGCTTGGATCCTCTGGTGTCATGTGTATTTCTCGATGCCATGGTGCGTACCCTCACGTAAATGTCTTTCGAGTGTTGCGTACTTTCTACACAGTCCCGCTAACCACTGGAAGGGTGTAACGCTACAGAACGAATATCGCCCTCCCCTCCTGCCCTTCCAAGCTGGTCGGTCAGGCGTTTGTTTGTGAAATGAGCCTTGCAGCTGTTCAGTTGCATTCGGTTGTCGATGCAGTCAGTGTACGTTGTGGTACGGCCTGTGTGGACTGTCCGCTGATGTACGCGTAACCCACACTGATCATCCGTCGTTACGTACTGAGTGACATAATGTGGCACATGCTTGACCGTACACCGGCTGCGCCCTACAATGGCGAATCATAAGGGCCATATGTTGTGCACGATGCTACTTGTCTCGTCTCCCCATTACAGCGAGATTGCACTGTTTTACGCCGTACAGACATGTGGTAGGTACGGACGAAAGTATTGCATGTTGGCCCCCCCCCCCCCTCCCTCTGCCGGGAATCAGCGTGAGCCGTCTGTTGATGTAGCGACGAGGGTTTTCCTATTTAATCGTATTGCCCCACACAACATGATACCACGGTGGACCGCGTTCCACATCTGCGACATGCTACAGAGGCCGGTTGACAGTCGACCGCGCAAGGGACATTGCACACGTGCGCGGACCATCTTCCACGTGTTCTCTCGTGTACATGCCGTAGTGTGTATGTGGGCTGATGTAGCGTGTCGTGACACATAACATGCAGGCATGCCAGAATCGTAGATTTCGCAAATGTAGATTGACGTATACGTTTGCTGCCAAAGATCCGCAAATGAACTGGAAATCAGTTGTTGAGCGGTTGTTCGCGCTGCAGGTGCATCGGTGATAGCGACGATCGGTACATCTGTGAACCGGTTGTTTCGGCGGTACCCGCCATGCCCCCGAACCTGAGTTGGCCATGTGGGTATGAAGCGATACGAGGCTGTGGCTTGGTGGGACAGTCCCCGGCCGGTGAGGGGGGGCCGCCCGGCGTGCTGGCCGCGCGCTGCGTGAGCGCACGCACTACAGCCGGCTGGTGGGGGGCGCCCAGTGGCAGGAGCGCCGGCCGACGGGCCCGGCTGGCGTCCCAGCTACGCGCCGGCGCACCCGGCGCGCGGCGCCAGGCGGCCAAAGTGGGTTCTGCCGAGCCCGGTGCGAAGCGCGGTGGACATCTGCAGTGTGCTGGTCCGATTGCGGACTGTGTGCGTTGAGGATGCGCCGCCGCCCGGCACTCGGCGTCGCGACGCCGTCTGCTGCTCGGTCGCCCCCAGCGGTTCTCGCAGGTGGTTTGTATCGCAGCTCTGCGGACGTGTTGGCGCGTGCGCTGTGCTGGGAGAGTTCGCTTCTGCACCCAAGTGGGGCTTTGCCCTTCTGTGGCGCT
>NW_026062550.1:42500-45000 GCF_023897955.1 Schistocerca gregaria
TTAACCTAAGTTACACTGCACCTTAACCTAAGTTACACTGCACCTTAACCTAAGTTACACTGCACCTTAACCTAAGTTACACTGCACCTTAACCTAAGTTACACTGCACCTTAACCTAAGTTACACTGCACCTTAACCTAAGTTACACTGCACCTTAACCTAAGTTACACTGCACCTTAACCTAAGTTACACTGCACCTTAACCTAAGTTACACTGCACCTTAACCTAAGTTACACTGCACCTTAACCTAAGTTACACTGCACCTTAACCTAAGTTACACTGCACCTTAACCTAAGTTACACTGCACCTTAACCTAAGTTACACTGCACCTTAACCTAAGTTACACTGCACCTTAACCTAACTTACACTGCACCTTAACCTAACTTACACTGCACCTTAACCTAACTTACACTGCACCTTAACCTAACTTACACTGCACCTTAACTGTCACATGTAACGTCACAGGAATGTAGCTTTGCCTAACAGCAACCCTCTGAACATAGTTCACTGCTTGGATCCTCTGGTGTCATGTGTATTTCTCGATGCCATGGTGCGTACCCTCACGTAAATGTCTTTCGAGTGTTGCGTACTTTCTACACAGTCCCGCTAACCACTGGAAGGGTGTAACGCTACAGAACGAATATCGCCCTCCCCTCCTGCCCTTCCAAGCTGGTCGGTCAGGCGTTTGTTTGTGAAATGAGCCTTGCAGCTGTTCAGTTGCATTCGGTTGTCGATGCAGTCAGTGTACGTTGTGGTACGGCCTGTGTGGACTGTCCGCTGATGTACGCGTAACCCACACTGATCATCCGTCGTTACGTACTGAGTGACATAATGTGGCACATGCTTGACCGTACACCGGCTGCGCCCTACAATGGCGAATCATAAGGGCCATATGTTGTGCACGATGCTACTTGTCTCGTCTCCCCATTACAGCGAGATTGCACTGTTTTACGCCGTACAGACATGTGGTAGGTACGGACGAAAGTATTGCATGTTGGCCCCCCCCCCCCCTCCCTCTGCCGGGAATCAGCGTGAGCCGTCTGTTGATGTAGCGACGAGGGTTTTCCTATTTAATCGTATTGCCCCACACAACATGATACCACGGTGGACCGCGTTCCACATCTGCGACATGCTACAGAGGCCGGTTGACAGTCGACCGCGCAAGGGACATTGCACACGTGCGCGGACCATCTTCCACGTGTTCTCTCGTGTACATGCCGTAGTGTGTATGTGGGCTGATGTAGCGTGTCGTGACACATAACATGCAGGCATGCCAGAATCGTAGATTTCGCAAATGTAGATTGACGTATACGTTTGCTGCCAAAGATCCGCAAATGAACTGGAAATCAGTTGTTGAGCGGTTGTTCGCGCTGCAGGTGCATCGGTGATAGCGACGATCGGTACATCTGTGAACCGGTTGTTTCGGCGGTACCCGCCATGCCCCCGAACCTGAGTTGGCCATGTGGGTATGAAGCGATACGAGGCTGTGGCTTGGTGGGACAGTCCCCGGCCGGTGAGGGGGGGCCGCCCGGCGTGCTGGCCGCGCGCTGCGTGAGCGCACGCACTACAGCCGGCTGGTGGGGGGCGCCCAGTGGCAGGAGCGCCGGCCGACGGGCCCGGCTGGCGTCCCAGCTACGCGCCGGCGCACCCGGCGCGCGGCGCCAGGCGGCCAAAGTGGGTTCTGCCGAGCCCGGTGCGAAGCGCGGTGGACATCTGCAGTGTGCTGGTCCGATTGCGGACTGTGTGCGTTGAGGATGCGCCGCCGCCCGGCACTCGGCGTCGCGACGCCGTCTGCTGCTCGGTCGCCCCCAGCGGTTCTCGCAGGTGGTTTGTATCGCAGCTCTGCGGACGTGTTGGCGCGTGCGCTGTGCTGGGAGAGTTCGCTTCTGCACCCAAGTGGGGCTTTGCCCTTCTGTGGCGCTGGCGTTGGAGCTGCCGGTCACCGTAGGTGGCGCGTGTTGTTTCCCGCCGGCAATGCCACGACAGCACGCTCCCGGGCCTCTGTCGGCAGCGGCAAGCTCAGTTGGGAGCACGGGTGTTCGCACTGAAAGCGTCTACTCGCCTATCTCCGGGCGATTGCGCCTCTCTCGAACCCGACCAAGTACTTAGGACGGCGCTGCGCGCCGCCGGGACCTGAGAGGGTTTCGAGGTGTATCGTGCAGGGGAGCTCAGCCTCCTCCTGTTTGCAGAATAATTGAGCGGACGCTTGCGTGTTCGCGCGGGCCCTCGGGACACACTCCCGGGCGGCCGGCTGCTCAGCTCTCGTTGACGCAGCTCCCTGGTTGATCCTGCCAGTAGTCATATGCTTGTCTCAAAGATTAAGCCATGCATGTCTCAGTACAAGCCGCATTAAGGTGAAACCGCGAATGGCTCATTAAATCAGTTATGGTTCCTTAGATCGTACCCACGTTACTTGGATAACTGTGGTAATTCTAGAGCTAATACATGCAAACAGAGTCCCGACCAGAGATGGAAGGGACGCTTTTATTAGATCAAAACC
>NW_026062550.1:52500-55000 GCF_023897955.1 Schistocerca gregaria
CAGCCGCACCTGTGAATGCGCCACCCCCACCGCCCGACTCGCAACTCGAGCGGATGTACGGCGGACTTTTCCCGCAATCGTACATTGCAGTCCACCCCTATATCTTCCACTTCATGAAGAGTTATCTCCCAAAAGCCAAAGTCCCGCTGTCCCAATACATGCTCTGGACGGCGGGCCGCGAGACGTGACGCTCGGTGGCAAAGAGTGCGCCGCTGAGGATATAGAGGGTCCGTCCCCCCGCACAGTGGTGACGGTGTGCGGGTAGTGTTTCCGACACCGCTTCCTGCGGTGGCAACGCTGGGGCAGAGTCGATACTCGCCCACTGGTGGAAGGTAAGCATTCTGCTTTACATCAGTACATAACTGATATTTCAGTCGTCTGACGTCCCTCCTTAGTAAATGATGCAGGACCACATACATAGATGATACATACTGTAAACTGGGGAGGACAGTGTGAAACGCACTCGACCCAGTCACCCTATCTCACAGTCCACTCTGTGTGTAACAAAGCGAAAGCACCAAAGCACTATCGTTCAACAACATCCATTTTATCCTCGCTGCCACAGGACACTATCCAAAGAACGACAAGAGGAACGTCACGTCCACTAATAAGACAGAATGTCTCACATCACCCGCAAACAACGCAGCTCAAATCAGCCAGCAACACCCACAGTGGTCCACCCAGTATCAACACAGGACGCAACGCCACGCCACAACAATAAAGCTACAAGTAATAAAATACCCTTTGGCCACACCCCTTATAAAGGCATCGAACCAACGCACCACCTGACACCAGCCAAACGTACATCCTGATTTGACACATCTCTGGCAACCTAACCCACGTTGGCCCCTAACCTAACCCACGTTGGCCCCTAACCTAACCCACGTTGGCCCCTAACCTAACCCACGTTGGCCCCTAACCTAACCCACGTTGGCCCCTAACCTAACCCACGTTGGCCCCTAACCTAACCCACGTTGGCCCCTAACCTAACCCACGTTGGCCCCTAACCTAACCCACGTTGGCCCCTAACCTAACCCACGTTGGCCCCTAACCTAACCCACGTTGGCCCCTAACCTAACCCACGTTGGCCCCTAACCTAACCCACGTTGGCCCCTAACCTAACCCACGTTGGCCCCTAACCTAACCCACGTTGGCCCCTAACCTAACCCACGTTGGCCCCTAACCTAACCCACGTTGGCCCCTAACCTAACCCACGTTGGCCCCTAACCTAACCCACGTTGGCCCCTAACCTAACCCACGTTGGCCCCTAACCTAACCCACGTTGGCCCCTAACCTAACCCACGTTGGCCCCTAACCTAACCCACGCTGCACCTTAACCTAACCCACGCTGCACCTTAACCTAACCCACGCTGCACCTTAACCTAAGTTACGCTGCACCTTAACCTAAGTTACGCTGCACCTTAACCTAAGTTACGCTGCACCTTAACCTAAGTTACGCTGCACCTTAACCTAAGTTACGCTGCACCTTAACCTAAGTTACGCTGCACCTTAACCTAAGTTACGCTGCACCTTAACCTAAGTTACGCTGCACCTTAACCTAAGTTACGCTGCACCTTAACCTAAGTTACGCTGCACCTTAACCTAAGTTACGCTGCACCTTAACCTAAGTTACGCTGCACCTTAACCTAAGTTACGCTGCACCTTAACCTAAGTTACGCTGCACCTTAACCTAAGTTACGCTGCACCTTAACCTAAGTTACGCTGCACCTTAACCTAAGTTACGCTGCACCTTAACCTAAGTTACACTGCACCTTAACCTAAGTTACACTGCACCTTAACCTAAGTTACACTGCACCTTAACCTAAGTTACACTGCACCTTAACCTAAGTTACACTGCACCTTAACCTAAGTTACACTGCACCTTAACCTAAGTTACACTGCACCTTAACCTAAGTTACACTGCACCTTAACCTAAGTTACACTGCACCTTAACCTAAGTTACACTGCACCTTAACCTAAGTTACACTGCACCTTAACCTAAGTTACACTGCACCTTAACCTAAGTTACACTGCACCTTAACCTAAGTTACACTGCACCTTAACCTAAGTTACACTGCACCTTAACCTAAGTTACACTGCACCTTAACCTAAGTTACACTGCACCTTAACCTAACTTACACTGCACCTTAACCTAACTTACACTGCACCTTAACCTAACTTACACTGCACCTTAACTGTCACATGTAACGTCACAGGAATGTAGCTTTGCCTAACAGCAACCCTCTGAACATAGTTCACTGCTTGGATCCTCTGGTGTCATGTGTATTTCTCGATGCCATGGTGCGTACCCTCACGTAAATGTCTTTCGAGTGTTGCGTACTTTCTACACAGTCCCGCTAACCACTGGAAGGGTGTAACGCTACAGAACGAATATCGCCCTCCCCTCCTGCCCTTCCAAGCTGGTCGGTCAGGCGTTTGTTTGTGAAATGAGCCTTGCAGCTGTTCAGTTGCATTCGGTTGTCGATGCAGTCAGTGTACG
>NW_026062550.1:65000-70971 GCF_023897955.1 Schistocerca gregaria
AGGCATCGAACCAACGCACCACCTGACACCAGCCAAACGTACATCCTGATTTGACACATCTCTGGCAACCTAACCCACGTTGGCCCCTAACCTAACCCACGTTGGCCCCTAACCTAACCCACGTTGGCCCCTAACCTAACCCACGTTGGCCCCTAACCTAACCCACGTTGGCCCCTAACCTAACCCACGTTGGCCCCTAACCTAACCCACGTTGGCCCCTAACCTAACCCACGTTGGCCCCTAACCTAACCCACGTTGGCCCCTAACCTAACCCACGTTGGCCCCTAACCTAACCCACGTTGGCCCCTAACCTAACCCACGTTGGCCCCTAACCTAACCCACGTTGGCCCCTAACCTAACCCACGTTGGCCCCTAACCTAACCCACGTTGGCCCCTAACCTAACCCACGTTGGCCCCTAACCTAACCCACGTTGGCCCCTAACCTAACCCACGTTGGCCCCTAACCTAACCCACGTTGGCCCCTAACCTAACCCACGTTGGCCCCTAACCTAACCCACGTTGGCCCCTAACCTAACCCACGTTGGCCCCTTAACCTAACCCACGCTGCACCTTAACCTAACCCACGCTGCACCTTAACCTAACCCACGCTGCACCTTAACCTAAGTTACGCTGCACCTTAACCTAAGTTACGCTGCACCTTAACCTAAGTTACGCTGCACCTTAACCTAAGTTACGCTGCACCTTAACCTAAGTTACGCTGCACCTTAACCTAAGTTACGCTGCACCTTAACCTAAGTTACGCTGCACCTTAACCTAAGTTACGCTGCACCTTAACCTAAGTTACGCTGCACCTTAACCTAAGTTACGCTGCACCTTAACCTAAGTTACGCTGCACCTTAACCTAAGTTACGCTGCACCTTAACCTAAGTTACGCTGCACCTTAACCTAAGTTACGCTGCACCTTAACCTAAGTTACGCTGCACCTTAACCTAAGTTACGCTGCACCTTAACCTAAGTTACGCTGCACCTTAACCTAAGTTACACTGCACCTTAACCTAAGTTACACTGCACCTTAACCTAAGTTACACTGCACCTTAACCTAAGTTACACTGCACCTTAACCTAAGTTACACTGCACCTTAACCTAAGTTACACTGCACCTTAACCTAAGTTACACTGCACCTTAACCTAAGTTACACTGCACCTTAACCTAAGTTACACTGCACCTTAACCTAAGTTACACTGCACCTTAACCTAAGTTACACTGCACCTTAACCTAAGTTACACTGCACCTTAACCTAAGTTACACTGCACCTTAACCTAAGTTACACTGCACCTTAACCTAAGTTACACTGCACCTTAACCTAAGTTACACTGCACCTTAACCTAACTTACACTGCACCTTAACCTAACTTACACTGCACCTTAACCTAAGTTACACTGCACCTTAACCTAACTTACACTGCACCTTAACCTAACTTACACTGCACCTTAACTGTCACATGTAACGTCACAGGAATGTAGCTTTGCCTAACAGCAACCCTCTGAACATAGTTCACTGCTTGGATCCTCTGGTGTCATGTGTATTTCTCGATGCCATGGTGCGTACCCTCACGTAAATGTCTTTCGAGTGTTGCGTACTTTCTACACAGTCCCGCTAACCACTGGAAGGGTGTAACGCTACAGAACGAATATCGCCCTCCCCTCCTGCCCTTCCAAGCTGGTCGGTCAGGCGTTTGTTTGTGAAATGAGCCTTGCAGCTGTTCAGTTGCATTCGGTTGTCGATGCAGTCAGTGTACGTTGTGGTACGGCCTGTGTGGACTGTCCGCTGATGTACGCGTAACCCACACTGATCATCCGTCGTTACGTACTGAGTGACATAATGTGGCACATGCTTGACCGTACACCGGCTGCGCCCTACAATGGCGAATCATAAGGGCCATATGTTGTGCACGATGCTACTTGTCTCGTCTCCCCATTACAGCGAGATTGCACTGTTTTACGCCGTACAGACATGTGGTAGGTACGGACGAAAGTATTGCATGTTGGCCCCCCCCCCCCTCCCTCTGCCGGGAATCAGCGTGAGCCGTCTGTTGATGTAGCGACGAGGGTTTTCCTATTTAATCGTATTGCCCCACACAACATGATACCACGGTGGACCGCGTTCCACATCTGCGACATGCTACAGAGGCCGGTTGACAGTCGACCGCGCAAGGGACATTGCACACGTGCGCGGACCATCTTCCACGTGTTCTCTCGTGTACATGCCGTAGTGTGTATGTGGGCTGATGTAGCGTGTCGTGACACATAACATGCAGGCATGCCAGAATCGTAGATTTCGCAAATGTAGATTGACGTATACGTTTGCTGCCAAAGATCCGCAAATGAACTGGAAATCAGTTGTTGAGCGGTTGTTCGCGCTGCAGGTGCATCGGTGATAGCGACGATCGGTACATCTGTGAACCGGTTGTTTCGGCGGTACCCGCCATGCCCCCGAACCTGAGTTGGCCATGTGGGTATGAAGCGATACGAGGCTGTGGCTTGGTGGGACAGTCCCCGGCCGGTGAGGGGGGGCCGCCCGGCGTGCTGGCCGCGCGCTGCGTGAGCGCACGCACTACAGCCGGCTGGTGGGGGGCGCCCAGTGGCAGGAGCGCCGGCCGACGGGCCCGGCTGGCGTCCCAGCTACGCGCCGGCGCACCCGGCGCGCGGCGCCAGGCGGCCAAAGTGGGTTCTGCCGAGCCCGGTGCGAAGCGCGGTGGACATCTGCAGTGTGCTGGTCCGATTGCGGACTGTGTGCGTTGAGGATGCGCCGCCGCCCGGCACTCGGCGTCGCGACGCCGTCTGCTGCTCGGTCGCCCCCAGCGGTTCTCGCAGGTGGTTTGTATCGCAGCTCTGCGGACGTGTTGGCGCGTGCGCTGTGCTGGGAGAGTTCGCTTCTGCACCCAAGTGGGGCTTTGCCCTTCTGTGGCGCTGGCGTTGGAGCTGCCGGTCACCGTAGGTGGCGCGTGTTGTTTCCCGCCGGCAATGCCACGACAGCACGCTCCCGGGCCTCTGTCGGCAGCGGCAAGCTCAGTTGGGAGCACGGGTGTTCGCACTGAAAGCGTCTACTCGCCTATCTCCGGGCGATTGCGCCTCTCTCGAACCCGACCAAGTACTTAGGACGGCGCTGCGCGCCGCCGGGACCTGAGAGGGTTTCGAGGTGTATCGTGCAGGGGAGCTCAGCCTCCTCCTGTTTGCAGAATAATTGAGCGGACGCTTGCGTGTTCGCGCGGGCCCTCGGGACACACTCCCGGGCGGCCGGCTGCTCAGCTCTCGTTGACGCAGCTCCCTGGTTGATCCTGCCAGTAGTCATATGCTTGTCTCAAAGATTAAGCCATGCATGTCTCAGTACAAGCCGCATTAAGGTGAAACCGCGAATGGCTCATTAAATCAGTTATGGTTCCTTAGATCGTACCCACGTTACTTGGATAACTGTGGTAATTCTAGAGCTAATACATGCAAACAGAGTCCCGACCAGAGATGGAAGGGACGCTTTTATTAGATCAAAACCAATCGGATTGGCTCGTCTGGTCCGTTTGCCTTGGTGACTCTGAATAACTTTGGGCTGATCGCACGGTCCTCGTACCGGCGACGCATCTTTCAAATGTCTGCCTTATCAACTGTCGATGGTAGGTTCTGCGCCTACCATGGTTGTAACGGGTAACGGGGAATCAGGGTTCGATTCCGGAGAGGGAGCCTGAGAAACGGCTACCACATCCAAGGAAGGCAGCAGGCGCGCAAATTACCCACTCCCGGCACGGGGAGGTAGTGACGAAAAATAACGATACGGGACTCATCCGAGGCCCCGTAATCGGAATGAGTACACTTTAAATCCTTTAACGAGTATCTATTGGAGGGCAAGTCTGGTGCCAGCAGCCGCGGTAATTCCAGCTCCAATAGCGTATATTAAAGTTGTTGCGGTTAAAAAGCTCGTAGTTGGATTTGTGTCCCACGCTGTTGGTTCACCGCCCGTCGGTGTTTAACTGGCATGTATCGTGGGACGTCCTGCCGGTGGGGCGAGCCGAAGGCGTGCTTGCGCGTCCCGAGGCGGACCCCGTTGAAATCCTACCAGGGTGCTCTTAGTTGAGTGTCTCGGTGGGCCGGCACGTTTACTTTGAACAAATTAGAGTGCTTAAAGCAGGCAAGCCCGCCTGAATACTGTGTGCATGGAATAATGGAATAGGACCTCGGTTCTATTTTGTTGGTTTTCGGAACCCGAGGTAATGATTAATAGGGACAGGCGGGGGCATTCGTATTGCGACGTTAGAGGTGAAATTCTTGGATCGTCGCAAGACGAACAGAAGCGAAAGCATTTGCCAAGTATGTTTTCATTAATCAAGAACGAAAGTTAGAGGTTCGAAGGCGATCAGATACCGCCCTAGTTCTAACCATAAACGATGCCAGCCAGCGATCCGCCGCAGTTCCTCCGATGACTCGGCGGGCAGCCTCCGGGAAACCAAAGCTTTTGGGTTCCGGGGGAAGTATGGTTGCAAAGCTGAAACTTAAAGGAATTGACGGAAGGGCACCACCAGGAGTGGAGCCTGCGGCTTAATTTGACTCAACACGGGAAACCTCACCAGGCCCGGACACCGGAAGGATTGACAGATTGATAGCTCTTTCTTGATTCGGTGGGTGGTGGTGCATGGCCGTTCTTAGTTGGTGGAGCGATTTGTCTGGTTAATTCCGATAACGAACGAGACTCTAGCCTGCTAACTAGTCGCGTGACATCCTTCGTGCTGTCAGCGATTACTTTTCTTCTTAGAGGGACAGGCGGCTTCTAGCCGCACGAGATTGAGCAATAACAGGTCTGTGATGCCCTTAGATGTTCTGGGCCGCACGCGCGCTACACTGAAGGAATCAGCGTGTCTTCCTAGGCCGAAAGGTCGGGGTAACCCGCTGAACCTCCTTCGTGCTAGGGATTGGGGCTTGCAATTGTTCCCCATGAACGAGGAATTCCCAGTAAGCGCGAGTCATAAGCTCGCGTTGATTACGTCCCTGCCCTTTGTACACACCGCCCGTCGCTACTACCGATTGAATGATTTAGTGAGGTCTTCGGACTGGTACGCGGCATCGACTCTGTCGTTGCCGATGCTACCGGAAAGATGACCAAACTTGATCATTTAGAGGAAGTAAAAGTCGTAACAAGGTTTCCGTAGGTGAACCTGCGGAAGGATCATTACCGACTAGACTGCATGTCTTTCGATGTGCGTGTCGTGTCGCGCAACACGCTACCTGTACGGCAGTAGCCGTGCGCCGCGTGCGGAACCACGCGTGCCTCTCAAAACTAGCGCAAGTGTTGTTGTGTGGTACGAGCGCTGAAGCTCTGGAGCGGCTGGCCTGCGGCACCTGGCGCCTGGCGCCGGTTTTGAATGACTTTCGCCCGAGTGCCTGTCCGCTCCGGTGTGGAGCCGTACGACGCCCATCGGCCGTCGGGCCGTTGGACACAAAGTAATGGAACAGGGGCCGTCAAACGCCTCAGTCCCGCCTCTGCAACTGTCTTGAAAGAGACGGTGGAGAACTGAAAAGATAAAGATCACCCAGGACGGTGGATCACTCGGCTCGTGGGTCGATGAAGAACGCAGCAAATTGCGCGTCGACATGTGAACTGCAGGACACATGAACATCGACGTTTCGAACGCACATTGCGGTCCATGGATTCCGTTCCCGGGCCACGTCTGGCTGAGGGTCGGCTACGTATACTGAAGCGCGCGGCGTTTGTCCCGCTTCGGGCGCCTGGGAGTGTCGTGGTCGCCTGTGTGGCCGGCCGCGTCTCCTTAAACGTGCGATGCGCGCCCGTCGCCTGGCGGTTCGCATACCGGTGCTTTCTCGGTAGCGTGCACAGCCGGCTGGCGGTGTGGCGTGCGACACCTCGTACAACGACCTCAGAGCAGGCGAGACTACCCGCTGAATTTAAGCATATTACTAAGCGGAGGAAAAGAAACTAACAAGGATTCCCCCAGTAGCGGCGAGCG
>NW_026062551.1:0-26958 GCF_023897955.1 Schistocerca gregaria
CGCGCGGGCCCGTTGTCAAGGCAGCACCGGACGCCGTCGCGCACGCATATCCTCCACGCCGCATCCGCATCCGCATCCGCATCCGCAGTAGCCATGGCCCGGACAAAGCAAACGGCCCGCAAGTCCACCGGCGGAAAGGCGCCGCGCAAACAGCTCGCCACCAAGGCGGCGAGGAAGAGCGCGCCCGCCACCGGCGGCGTCAAGAAGCCCCACCGCTACAGGCCGGGCACCGTCGCCCTGCGAGAAATCAGGCGCTACCAGAAGAGCACAGAGCTGCTCATCCGCAAGCTGCCATTCCAGCGCCTAGTGCGCGAGATCGCCCAGGACTTCAAGACCGACCTGCGCTTCCAGAGCTCCGCAGTCATGGCCCTGCAGGAGGCCAGCGAGGCCTACCTCGTCGGCCTCTTCGAAGACACCAACCTGTGCGCAATCCACGCCAAGCGAGTCACCATCATGCCCAAGGACATCCAGCTCGCGCGCCGCATCCGCGGCGAGCGCGCCTAAACCCGCACACCGCCAAACAAACAAAACGGCCCTTTTCAGGGCCACTAACGTCTCTCCGTCGCGAGCAAAACTTTGTCGGTCGCAACGACTAGTTCCCCACTCACTCTCCAGTCCAGTCGTCCCACCCCCGGCCCGGCCCGGCGCCGCCGTTTCCAAAAGAAAAAAAAAAGCACCGCACCGGCCGAGCCAAGTCGCAAGCGTCAATAGCGCCACCCACACAGGCCACGGCACAAAACGTGACGCCCGGAAAGCAAAGCCAAAAAAGACTATTCCAAAACCACCACCAAGACAAACAAACAAACGCGGCGCAAAATAAATAGGTAGAAATAATAAAAGTAAAATACACTTTATGTAACACCAACCGCGGCGCCGCCGCCCACGCCCGCCAACGACCCCACAATCCAACCACCATCCACACATGAAACAAACAAACGCCAGCAAGCAAGACAGACAGACAACAAGGCAACCGACCGACCACGACACGACACGACAATCAACACCTTCCCGACGTGCTTTGATGGCCCTGAGAAGGGCCGTTTTTGTTTTTGTCCGGGACCGCGCGACAGCCTCTGGTTGCGCGCCGGCCACCAGGCGACGGTGTCAACCGCCAACCCTTCCCTGCCCTTTTTACTTCTTCTTCTTGGGCGAAGCCTTCGCCTTAGACGGCGTCGCCGTCGCCTTCTTCGGGCGCGGCGCCTTCGGCTTCTTCGTCGGAACCTTGGCGGCCTTCTTCGCCTTCGACGGCGACTTGGCCTTGGCCGGCTTGGCCGCAGCCGCCTTCTTCGCACCCGCGGGAGCGGCCGACGCCGCAGACGCCTTCTTGGCGGCGCCCGCCTTCCGACCGGTCGCCGCCTTCACGCCGCCAGCCTTCTTTGCGCCGGCCGCACGGGCCCCCTTCTTCTCCTTGCTGGCCGGAGCGGCGCGCTTCTTCTTCGCACCACCGCCGCCACCACGAGCCTTGCCGCCCTCGGCCGCCCCGCCGCCGGCGCCGGCAAGCTTGAAAGAGCCCGACGCGCCCTTCCCCTTCGTCTGCACCAGCTCGCCAGCCACGACGGCCGACTTGAGGTACTTCTTGATAAAGGGCGCCAGCTTCTCCGCGTCCAGCTTGTAGTGCGCGGCAATGTACTTCTTGATCGCCTGCAGCGACGACCCGCCGCGCTCCTTCAGACTCTTGATGGCGGCCGTCACCATCTCAGAGGTGCGCGGGTGCGCAGGCTTGGCGCGCGGCTTCTTCGCAGACGACGCAGACTTGGCCTTCTTCGTAGTGCCGGTGGCGGCGGGTGCCGCGGCAGTCTCGTTCGTAGCCGCCTGGTCTGCCATCTTTTGCCTGTTCTCTTTTCTTTTTTCCCCTTGCTTTCGCTTCCTTCTCTCCTTCGACGACGCACAACAGCGAGGGGCGCGCAGCAGAGAATAGCCGCGCACGCGCCTGGCCCAGCCAGTGTCGCGGGCGGGCGCGGACGGCCGAGAGAGCGGCCGCCACTCGGCGCGCCGCCGCGCCGCCGCGCCGCGCCTCCCGCGCTTGCTACCGCCCAACGTCCGACAGCCTGCGCGGAGCAGCCCCCAACCTGCGCCGCAACCACCCGCGCCATTCAAACCACCGAGGATGGGGCTACACACACCGACACCACGGTCGCCAACCAGTCGCCGCGGCGGCGCCGCAAACCACGGCCAAACTGCAGCCACCGCGCGCCACAGCCTGGGTCGGCCCGCCGAGAATCGCCGCCCCCGCCCAAATGCCGCCCCCACAGCCCCAGCCGACGACCCGCCACAATGGCCAAACCTTCGTCAAAACTCCCACACCGTCGCCGCGGCAGCCCGGCCACCGCGGCCGGCGCCACAGCCACACGAGCCGAGTCGTGCGGCGATGACGGCCGTGCACAAACGCACCTCCGCCGCCCCATCGCCTTCCGCCGTTTTCCCGATCGGCCCGCAGCCGTCGGGCCACGGCCGCGGGCCGTCCTCCTCCTCTCGCCTCGCCCGCCAACACCCACAGCCCTTCCAACACATTTTTTTTTTCTTTTTTCTTTTTTTTTTTCTACTTTTTTACGATCGCCGCCTGCGCAACATGGCACCGGCCGACGGAGCGCCAACCCCCCCGCCACAGGCGAAAACAAGACAACGATAAACAAACAAACAAAATAAATTACCAGCCAGCCCCAACTACAGACACACCGAATCTGCCCTCACAGCCGACCTTACACGCCTCAACGTCAAAACAAAGGTGGTTTCTTTCTTTCAACGGTTACCTTACCTTAGGTTACGTCAGGTTAGGCTAAGAAGGCGTCAGGGTTAGGTTAAGCGTTGACGTGACGTCACGTCTTAACGTAGGCGTTAAGCTAAGGTTGCGGTCACGTACGTTAGGTTAAGGCGACTTGGGGGTTGGCCTAAGGGCTTACGTTAGGTTACGTTAGTTTAGGTGGCTGCGTTAACGGCTTAAAGAAGTTTAGGAGGTTAAGGCGTCGAGGCGGCCGCACCCCCTTAGCTGCTGCGGCTCGGCCACGCCACGCCACGCCACGCCACGCTTTGGGGTTTCATAAGGTCGCGCGGCGGGTCGTCGGCACGCCGCAAAGGACAAAACTGCAAGACGACGTCGAAAAACAAACAACAGGTAAAAAATAAATAAGTAAAAATAAACGACGCCGACAGGCGGGGATCAGCAGAACGAGCAGATTCCGGAGAGCGAACGAGACACACACGCACGCACGCACACACACACACACACACACAAACCCCCCCGAGCCGAGAGAGCACAGCACCACCACGTGTCGGCCTCCGCTCACCCGACTCGGCTGGGCTGGGCTGGGCTGGGCTGGGCTGGGCTGGGCTGGGCTGGGCTGGCGGCCGGGCCGGATGCACGTGCACGTACACGTACGGCTACAGCCACTACCCGTACACAGCCGCTCTTCACGCAACACCAGCCAAATGGCGCGCCCGCGGCTCGTCGCGGTCGCAACGCCACGCCGGCACACTTTCGGCACCACCGTCTTCGCGCGCACCGCAAACAAAAACGCAGCCGACACACACAGAAAAAAAAAAAAAACAACACAGAGCGCGAGAGACGGGCGGCGGCGCACCTTTCGCCAGCCGGCAGGCAATCGACTCGCCCAGTACGACAAACGTGCACGCCACCCCACCCACCAACCAACCAGTCGTCGTCGTCGTCGTCCCGAAATCAAACAAACTCTCAAAAGGCACAGCCCCTGCTGCCAACGGACGCAGGCGCCACGCAGCTCCCTTCCCGCCACACTCGATTCGCAGCGCAACTCACCCGGCACACCGTCAAACGACGGGCTGGGCTCGCCGCATCGCCGCAACCTACACACCTTCCCCGCCACGACGCACAGCCCCACCAGACGCCCGTGCCGCAACGACACTACCGCACTACTCCTCTCGCCCTTGCCATACACGACACAACACGCCAAAAAATGAAAATCCAAATACAAACAAAAACACCGCCCCCACGACCCAAACACATGCACGGCGCGCCAACACACGCGAGGCAAGGCACGCAGCAAACGGCGTCCCCTCCGCGTCGCGCCATCAACCTACACACACAAGGCAACACCAACAACAAACAGCCAGCCAGCCAGCCAGCCAGCCAGCCCCACTCTCACGCCGCAAAAACAGAAAACACACCGAAACCGCCAAACGCCGCACATTCGCGCTTCGCACTCACCACACACCTCTCGGCATCCGTTTCGCACACAACGACGCGACGCACAATACATCATCACGGGCTACGCACGCACACCGCGACCCACTTTTTTACGACGCCCTCGCCAGAGCACACGTGCCCACGCCCACACACAGTCGACACAACGACGCAGCGCGCAGCAGACGCGGCCGCAACACATACCTCCCCGACGACGCGCCAACACCGCCAGCCACTGCTCACTCGCCCAAGCAACCCGTGCACACAACTGCCACACGCGTCCACCACGCCGCCGCCAACCACCCGCCCGCCAGGGGGCGCTCACGTCCGCGACAACAGCGCGGCACCGCCGGACCGGGCCGAACCGAGCCGAGCCGCCGCCTCCTCTCCACTCGGCACGCCACGTCCTGCTTGCAAAACACATGGCTCGTCCCTCTGTACACACAACGCGCCTGCCTGCGGTCGCCGCCGGCATCTATCTACCTGCGCATCGGAGCCAGGCCGGCAAGCCCACACTTAAATAATGCACTTCACCAGCCAAACAAACCCACTCTTCCTTTCTTTGCACAGCGCATGCAACAGCAGCCCCAGGAGCCGGGCCCGCCGCCAGCGTCTCCTCCTCCTCTGGGCACAGCCAGCCAGCCGTTCCCACCGCCCCGCCCCTGCTCTGCAGAACAAGAAAAAACGAAAAAGTACCAACACACGCACCCAAAGCGTAAGCCAGACAAGACCAGCCTCTCCAAGGCCACACACACGCAAAAAAACAAAAAAAAACAAAAACACTACAACAAAATAAAATAAAATGAAAAAGAAAAAGCAAGCTGTCGCCTCGCCCCCGCCCGTCCCCCCACCCCACCACATTCGCCCCCTCCGCTTGTTTTCCTTTCTACAATTTCCCTCTTTTCCACCCAATATCCCGCCGCGGTTTACGGGCACCGGCCGATTTTGCGCCCGCCCACATGTGTGCCTACTCCCCACCACCATTCCCTCCGCAGCCCGCAGCCCGCAGCCCGCAGCCCGCAGCCCGCTTTTCCCCCCTCCCTGCCCACACCACACCACACCACACCACACCACACCACACCACACCACACCACACCGACGGTGCTGACGTCGACACGCACCCAAGACAGGGGCCACGACCGTCTTTTTTCCTGGGCCCATCCCCGCACCGCACCTCCTTCCAATCATCAACGCTGTGGCGCCTGTGTCCGCGCGAGACGCGTGCGCGCCGCCTCTCTCAACATCCGTCCGCCGGCCGGCCCGTTTTTCGGCCCCCAGGCCATCCGTCAACCACCACTGCCCCTGCCCGCCCCGCACCACACCACACACCGCTGCTTGCCCCGGCCGTTGCCACCAAAGGCGCCAACCGCAGCCCGCGCGCGCCAGAAAGAGATGGCAAAACTACAGGGACCCAGCCGACCGACGAAAATCAGAGCAATTGGCCGGGAGGATCAAAAAGAGAGCTCCGAAAACCACCGTAGCGAGGCGTGGGAGGAAACGTTACGAGAAGCAGGAAGGGACCAGGAAAAATTCTGGAAATTTCTTAAAACTCGTAAACTAGACACGAAACATCTACATCTACATGGGGAAGGAACGACCCCACAGACCGAGCTGAAGCACTGGCGGATTCACTAGAAAGGCAATTCCAAGCACCAGAAGCGGTAGATGACGAAACTGATGACCACCAGGAAATGGTACTCAGAAGGGTAAAACCGCATCCTAAGTGCCCCGATCAGAACATCTTTCACAATCCAATAAACGCAGAAACCCCGTATCTTATCACATCACAAACATACACACATCCTAAGAAGGCATCAGGCCCAGATTCCATCAAACCGCAACTACTACATCACCTACCTCCAGCAACTATCAATTATCTATCTAACATCAATATATAATGCTTGCTTCAGACTAAACTACTTGGAAACAGGCCCGAGTCATCACATTACCAAAGCCAAACAAGGACTTATTATTTCCGCAAAACTATAGGCCAACTTCCTTGGAAAGGTTCTCGGAAAGCTCATTCAAACTGAACTGAAGAAATTCAATTCTTAAAGGATAACAACATAATCATCCCACAACAATTCCGATTCCGCGAAGAACACAGCACCACCCACCAGGTGACCAGACTAGTCGAGCACATATGTCAGGCCAGAAACATTAGACACAGTACTGGAGCAGTCCTGCTTGACATTGGAAAAGCATTCGGATAACGCCTTATCTACAAGCTCCACCAGTACAACTGCCCCATCCACATTATTGCTTCTTTTCTCCGCAACAGAGCATTCTATGTCCATGTACCAGGAGCGGCAAGTAACACTAGATCCATAGAGGCTGGAGTCCCGCAAGGCTCAGTGCTGGGGCCCATTCTCTACTCAATATACACAAACAAACAGCTGGGAGGACACTTGTCACTATTTGCAGACGACACTGCAGTCTACCGCAGCAGTTCTAACCTGCAATATAGAGTCACAAAAATAGAGCAACACCTACAATCCATCCAGAAATGGGCTAACCAAAAAAACAATAAACGCGGAGAAAACCCAAGCAATACAATACGATTCACATTCAAAAAGAATACCTCCTAACCTGCATATACGCCTCAGAAATAACAATCTTCCATGGTCAGGCACAATAAAGTATCTAGGCATCAAGCTGGACAAGAGGTTGACATTTAGAGACCATGTTACACACGTTTGTAACAAGGCTGCAGCAGCAATATTCAGACTGTACCCAATCATCAAAGGAAACAGAATAAATATGCGCGCCAAAAAGAAAATCTTCAAAACCGTCATAGGAACCAGCCATCACTTACGGCTCTGAAAAATCTCGTCAATGGCCGCAGACACCAAACATAACAAGAGTAAAAAAGGGTGCAGAACAAATACTTCAGAATTACTGCTGATGCCGGCCGGTACCAGACAAACCGAGACATATACACAAACCATAACATACTCAATCAAAATCCCGGAAATCATCCAAAGAAAAATCCATAAAGTTTTTTTTTTTTTTTTTTTTTGTTTTTTTTCCACCAAACCACGGATTCGAACCACCCACTCATCAGAAATCTGGGACCAAAATCCACCCGACCCAAGAACGACATTTCCCATCACGACAAAACACCACAAACTACAACATACCATGATAAACAAAAATAAAATACAAACACCATAACACTCACTCAAACAAACAAACATCTACACACACCCAAGAGACCCTATCATCCCATCATTTTGTTACCCAACATAATCAGACAGAAGGCAGGGATCAAGGACAGATCCGGTCCTTCGAGTACAGGGGGTAAAAAATACCCATCAGACCAGCTCTCTCTCTCTCTCTCCTCCTCGCTTCTCCGTGCCGACGCTGCCCCGCACACGCGTTCGCGTTCGCGTTCGCGCTCGCGTTCGGCCGACACCACACGACAGGTCTTTGGGGCCCCGCCACTGCGCACACGCACGCCTCCTCCTCTTCCTTAGTTCTTTTTCGCTTTTCTTTTCTCCCCCGCCCCCCGCTCTCACCGCCACATCATCCCGCAACCCTTGGGGCATGTTTCCCAACATCAACGCGCCCCAATTCCACTCTCTGCCCGTGCCGCACTCTCCACTTTGCTTCTCCCCGTCCCCTACACACACGACTACCGAAACCCCGGTTGACACACCTTCTCGTAGGACAGGGGTGCGTGCGTGCGTGCGTGCGTTGTCTTGACGGTGACAGCAACAGCAACGGATCCGTCCATCCCATTCCCCCCCACTCGGTAAAGAACCATGTTCAACCCACACTACACAACAAGGGGGGCACACACGAACGCGAAAGAAAGGGCAGGGCAGGGGCAACTATCTCGTACACATTCTTCCTCAGAACCCACATATCGCATCAACGAACGGCAGGCCAATTGCGGACTCAGCCGTGTCAGGCAAATCCAACCCAACCAACACCTCCCACGGAAACCCTGACACTGATCCAGCAGTACGTCCACATACATCGCCACACCAAATACGGGTGACGAGTGAGCAACAAATGGAACAATACACAACAAGGGCTGACCTAATAAAAACTGCACGTCACGTCATACCTTCCAGACAGACGCAGTTCCGACGGGACGGCGGAACCGTATACGTACCTTTCAGCCACAACAACCGACCGACTGGACACGCCCGCGTCTCCAGCCAGCCAACCACCAGGGCCACACAGCCCGCAAGTTTCAGCGTCAACACTTCTTAACGTACGTTGCAAACTTTTCAAAACATTGCCACACACACACACACACACACACACACACACACCACGAAAAGCGTCAACCTCTCTCACACTGGATACACTCAACACTTTTTGTCGGCGGAGCTTGAGGGCCAACGGTTGACACACCCCCACCGGCCACACAGGTTTCCCTTTGAAAATTGCAGTGACGGAGGAGACGCGGCATTACGAGAGGGTTGTTTCCGAGAGCGCGAGCTGGACGGAGCTGCGGCGCCGCCGCCGCCGCCGCCGCCGCCGCCGAGGGGTAATGAACGCACGCGATGCCGCATGACAGCCCATCACCCAAAGTTTCACCCACAACTGCACAGGTCGCACCCCCTTTTCGCGCCATACTAGTGTCGATCGTCAATTACAGCTGACGGTGTTCGCATTTGCCACTTGACGAGAGGGGGGGGGGGGGGGGAAAGAAAACAAACATCTGACACGCCATGTGTTTCTCTCTCTCTCTGTTACATCTAGGTCATTCGGCAGCCACTGTAAAAAAAAAAAAAAAAAAAAAAAAAAAAAAAAATATTTTTACGACATGGTTGGGTAAGTGATTTAAAGACAACAATTGTGGGTCACACACCATAGACCATTTCGATAGTGTTCTTGTTCTTCTCTTTTTCCTTTTTTTATCGCTCAATTGAAATCAAACCTGGGGATGATGCAATGCTGCGATATGGCACAACCGTCGTCCATTGTACACAACTCGGGAACAAAAAGAAACCAATTCAGGGAACGTTCGTTCCTTCACAACGTTTCTTTCAACGCACTTGGTCTTTACCATCCTGTATATTCAACACACATTTCCTTTCATCAAACTAGGGCATTTCCATAACAGTATTTGCAATACTGCTTCTTCGACGTCATTTCACCATCTTAACTAGAGACAAACAAACAAGAAAATAGCAAAACAGCCTTGAGAACCCCGTCCACCAAATTTCAGTTAGCACGGCATCCAAGATTCTTTTCCGGGGAGTGCAGTGCAGCTGACGCTGCTCAGACCATATACCGTCGCCAGTCTCACTCAACTCTTGCGCATTCCATTCTACGCTACGTGACTATGCAAAAATGAATGAATCAAACCCGCCCAGAGAGCGTCTTGTGCGAGGGGACACACGATATAGAGAACAACAAAACACACAGGGGACACCACCACAGTTGGAGAGAACGTTTCCACCACGGCAGCCGCGCCGTTACGCGCTTTTTTTTTTTCCTCCCCCCCACTGCACACCTCCGACACCACGGGAACGTTCACCGTCCCGTTGCCCTACACTGGCGTTTCTTTTCAACCCCCCACCCTATTCCTCGCTCCCCGGACATTCGACCGATCACAAAGTGCAACCTCTCGTTACCGTCGGGTGCCCCTCTTCATCCCCGGGGCGCCAACAACAAAACAAAAACACCACCGACGCCGTCGTCTCGCGTCACCTCACTCAACTGAGCGGAAAATACACGTACATCCAGAATGACGACACCGCCTCCAGACGTCAGACGTCAGGTCGAAAGAGGGCACCGTACGTCGTGGCGCGTGGTCTCCTAACTCACCTCGCGCGTACAAATACAATGCAATGCGTGTCTCCTCACGTTCACACACACCTCCACGCTCCACTTTTACGTCGCCCAACCAACCAACTACTAACTTAACCCACCCGCTCGGCGTAGAAGCAGCTGTAGGCGGCAACGTGTTTCTCACCCTCGCCACCAACGGTGTGACATCCGACAATCGCGGTTTGCTTTCCGTTCCACACCTCCGGCCATACCATACAAAGGGGACAAAAAAAAAAAAAAAAATATATATATCAAACAAGCCAACTCCAGCGATCCGCCCCCCTAACACCAACACGTCTCGAAACACCCACGCCCACGACCCGGCTGTGGCCTAAAGTGCGTATCCCAACGTCACACCAAAACCAAAGGCGCCGGCGCCGCACCACACCACACCACAAGCTACAGCTACAGCTGTGCCGCCCGTCCACCCGCTCACAACAACAACAACAACAACAACAACAATTCCGCCCTTCCCGCAAAGGCATTTTGGTGGCCCTGAAAAGGGCCGTTTTTTCTTTTCTTCGCCGCGCCGCGGACGAGCCTCCTATTTCCAAGAGCCACCTCCTTACTTGGAGCTCGTGTACTTGGTCACCGCCTTCGTGCCCTCGCTCACCGCGTGCTTGGCCAGCTCGCCAGGCAGCAAGAGCCGCACAGCGGTCTGGATCTCGCGGGACGTGATGGTCGAGCGCTTGTTGTAGTGCGCCAGGCGAGAAGCCTCGGCCGCAATGCGCTCGAAAATGTCGTTCACGAAGCTGTTCATGATGCTCATCGCCTTCGAAGAGATGCCCGTGTCAGGGTGCACCTGCTTCAGCACCTTGTAGATGTAGATGGCATAGCTCTCCTTCCTCTTGCGCTTCTTCTTCTTGTCGCCCTTCGAAATGTTCTTCTGCGCCTTGCCAGCCTTCTTGGCGGCTTTCCCGCTAGTCTTGGGCGGCATCACGAACAAACAGGCAGGCAGGCAGGCAGGCAGGCAGGCACGCGCAGTCAGTCAGTCAGTCAGGCGCTCCGCTCCAGTCAGCGTCTCCCCACACAGTGGCACCCGCCGCACGCCGCCGCCGCACCTTTACCAGCTCGCCCTGCTGCGGCCGCCGACCAATGGGGCGCGCGCGCAACCGGCCGCCGCACCCGAGCCCATAAAGGACCCCCACCCCGCACACCACAGCATCGGAAGTTGTTCCAGGAAACCCGACTAATGGGCCTTGAAATAACGACCGAACCACTGAAACAAAGAGCTAGAGCACCACAGTGCTTTAACTGTCAAGTGATCGGCCACGTAAATTATTACTGCGACATGCCGCCACGCTGCGTGCGATGCGCTGGAGGCCACGCGTCCAGGGAGTGCAAAATGCCACCCCAGGACAAGCCAAAATGCGCTAACTGCAGCGGCGCCCACACGGCCAGCTACCAAGGCTGTCCAGCACACAAAAGAGCCAAGGCCCGACAAACTGGGCAGATCACAAACACAAAAAACGTAAAACAAGCACAAACACGTAACAACACCAAAAAACCATCCAACACCACTCAAAACACGCAAACAGAAGACACCAAAACAAAAACACGAAACAAAGAGAAAGACGACAACACAAACACGCAAACACCCGGCACAAGCACACGAACACAGGACGCTACAAGATCCTATGCAAGAGCAGTATCCCCCGCACAGACCCCCAAAGTAGAAACAACAAAGCCAGCAACAACAACACAAACAAGCAACTCACAAGACACACCAATACACCACTTCTCCCAAGCCCTGACGGAAGTAATCAAGCTCATGGACAAGCTGATGCAGACCATGACAAAAAACTTCGATAAATTATCCGCCGAAATTTCATCGGCAGTTAGGCCCTCGCAGCCCACTGCGACAACAAGTGTCACAACACCTCATCATGGCTAGGCCAGCAATTCAGGGTTTTAAACTATGCACGTTTAATGCCATGAGCCTCTTCCCCCAGGGTCTAGAATTCAGACAATTCCTGGCGGAAGAAGAAATAGACATATGCATGGTGCAGGAGACCAACCTGAAACCGGGAATCAGAGTTTCTGCACCAAACTACCTCTGCTACAGACGAGACCGACCAACTGCAGGGGGCGGGGTAGCAATATACATAAAAAGGGGGATTCCGCACCACCAGATTCATACGCCAGAAATGACACAGTTGGAAACAGTAGCACTAGAGGTACAGACATCCACAGGTCCGGTAACTGTGGTGTCAGCATATCGACAACCCAACACCCACAGGTTAGTTAAAGACGACATCGTCAAATTAGGACAAATTGGAGGCAAGCTGATACTTGGAGGAGATCTTAACTCCAAGCACTCTGACTGGAACTCCAGGAGGACGAACCAAGCTGGCCGACAATTAAAAAGCATCGCGCGCATCCACCACATGCACGTATGGGCCCCAGAGGAGCCCACACACTTTCCCAGAAATGGGAATAACCCGGACGTAATCGACGTAGCAATCACCAAAGGTCTCGCAGGATTCGTGACGGCGATTTCACTAAATAGAATGTCGTCTGATCACAATCCTGTTACATTCGAGATTGACGTGGGCGGCTGGCTACCGCCAATCCAGCGCCCAACCTCGTACAAACGCATCGATTGGGAAAAATTTCAAACACATGTAATGGAAGAATTCACCAACACCCCGCTCCCGACAGAGGACACCGAACAAACGCTGAGTAGTTTCACCGACACGGTCCTCCAAGCAGCTCAGGGCGCAACACCAGAACCCCCAACCCTTCCACCCCCCACACAGCGACTGCCACCCCAGCTGCTTGCCCAGATTAGGCACAAAAACAGGACCGCGAAGGAATGGAAACTTACGCGAAACCCGGACACCAGGAGGCTGCTCAATAGATTACAGAGAGAACTTAAGGTCGCGCTCACTGAGCACAGAAACCAGCAATGGTCAAACCGCCTTACATCTCTCAAAGTGCAGGACAACAGCCTTTGGCAAGCAACTAAGCAGTTCACCAAAAGACGCGCAAGGATGCCGCCTCTGCACGGCGAGAGAGGACTAGTGTTCAGCGCTCAAGACAAAGCCAACGCACTCGCCGACGTCTTCGAGAAGCAATTCACACCAGCAGAGGCGCAGGACCACGAACATGAAAGAATGGTCCGCAGACAACTAACCGCATTTCTGGCAGCAGACGATGACGTCGATGAAGTTCCACCTACCTTCTCAACGGAGGAGGTAGCGGTAGCCATCAAATCACTGCCCAACAAGAAAGCCCCAGGTCACGATCTCCTCACCAATGAACTGCTTAAGCACCTGCCCCAGCTAGCGATAGAAAAACTGACAGAAACGTTCAATGAAATCACGCGATCACAAAAATTCCCGAAACAGTGGAAACACGCGGAAGTGGTCGCGATCGCTAAGCCTGGAAAAGACCCCATCTTTCCCCAGCACCATCGCCCCATAAGCTTACTCCCAACGCTGAGTAAGCTGTATGAGCGCCTCCTCTTAGTGCACATTGACAGGCACATAAAAAGAGAGAACATGCTCCCCAAATTCCAGTTCGGATTTCGCAACCAACACTCAGCACCCCAACAACTCATGCGAGTGGTCGAAGCCGCCACAGAAGCCTTTAACCGGAAAGGCTACTGTGGTCTAGTGCTGCTAGACGTAGCCAAGGCGTTCGACAGTGTGTGGCACACTGGACTACTGTACAAATTGTACACATTAGGTTTCCCTGGCCATGTCGTTAAGCTCCTGAAGAGCTACCTAGCCAACCGCACATTTTGTGTCAAAGTGGACACTGCGAGGTCCTCGAAACGCACCGTCAGGGCCGGAGTACCACAGGGCTCGGTGCTAGGCCCAGTACTGTATAACCTATACACGGCCGACACACCGTCTGCCCCACAGACCCATACAGCCCAATACGCCGACGACACGGCATTCTTCGCCGTCAGTACAAATAGGAGGGTGGTTACAGCGAGACTCCAAAACATACTACATCAGACAGAAGCTTGGGCCAGGAAATGGCGAATAACAATAAACGGGGAGAAAACACAAGCATTGATGCTCACCCAAAGAAAAGGCAAACGAAACCCTGCCCACCGCCTACGTGACAACAGACCACTAAGACTGCACAGACGTGACATCCCATGGAGGGCCACGGCCAAATACCTGGGTGTCACCCTTGACAAAAGACTGACTTGGCGCACACACATCGAAGACATTAGGAGGAAGGCCAGCGCCAGACTCAACAACATTTACCCCCTCCTCAACATTGAAAGCAGCTTGGCGGCAACTACAGGAGTAAGGCTGTACTGCACGCTTGTCCGCCCTATCATTGAGTATGCCTGCCCAGTCTGGGGCTATGCAGCCAAATCTCACCTGCTGAGGCTGCAGAGAGTACAAAATAGAGCACTCAGACGGGCAATTCATGTCAGGACGCGCTTCCCCACTGCAGACACCCATGAAGCAACGGAAGTGAAAGCACTAAATGAAAGATTCAGAGAACTCGCGGTAGCATTCTACCAAACCGCGAGTCACTCTGAAAACGACCTGATAAATAACCTCGGGAATTATCCCACCGATAATCTCAAATACAGGAGGCCAAAATGCATCCTACACTAAAAAACGATTAACAATCAAACACCAACAGACAACAGTGGTTTATTAAAATTCGCATTAAAAGTTAGGCCAAAATCAAAAAGTAAGGTGCATGACAAATGCAAAAACGAAGAACATACTTGTTTGGAGAAAATGTCAAAGGACAACAAACCTCCACCACAAGACTGCTCAAAGTCCGAGCATGTCAAAATATGCGAAACGACCGGCGCCGGCACGCACTCCGCTGCTCGACTCGCTGCGGCTCGCACCGTTTGGGGCGTTGTGCTTTTTCTTTCTCGCTTCTTTCCAAACTAGCCCATCGCCATGTCCGGACGCGGAAAGGGAGGCAAAGTCAAGGGCAAGTCAAAGTCCCGCTCAAGCAGGGCTGGGCTCCAGTTCCCGGTCGGCAGAATCCACCGCCTCCTGCGCAAGGGAAACTACGCCGAGCGCGTCGGCGCCGGGGCGCCCGTCTACCTCGCCGCCGTCATGGAGTACCTCGCGGCTGAGGTGCTCGAGCTGGCCGGAAACGCGGCCCGCGACAACAAGAAGACGCGCATCATCCCGCGCCACCTGCAGCTCGCCATACGCAACGACGAGGAGCTCAACAAGCTCTTGTCGGGCGTCACCATCGCACAGGGAGGTGTCCTGCCCAACATCCAGGCCGTCCTGCTGCCAAAGAAGACCGAGAAGAAGGCCTAAAAGAGAGACAGCGCAATCGGCAACCGCCGCGTGCTCCCTTGGCACGCAGCGCGCCATTTGCCGCCTCGGCTCAAAAAACAAAACACAATCGGCCCTTTTCAGGGCCACCACACAAACCTACGTCCAAAGCAGAATTCCAGTCGTTCGTCGCACCACTTTTCTCTCTCTCTCTCTCTCTCTCTCTCTCTCTCTCTCTCTCTGTGTACGGTTTTTTTTTCCTTCTTACACACACAGGCGCCGCCATCTTGTACACACGTACTTGGCCACCTCCTCCACTCAACTCCACGCACGCACAGTCTCGCGACCATTAACCAGCACACGTGGCGCACAACAACACACCTCAAAAATAACCCCTCGGCGCTCAGCCGCGCCGCAACACACAGCCCATCCACCGACAAGAAGCATACAAGCAAAGAGGGAGGGGAAGGAAGGAAGGAAGGAGCTCACACAACGCAAGGGCACGCTTCCTTCCCTCCCAACCGCACCGCACACCACGTCAAAAAAAACTCCAAACAAAACTAAAAGGCCAAGTAGACTAAAAAGGAAAAGAAAAACCAGCAACACAGACTCTTTCGCACTTTTCAACTTCCGAACACTGTGGTGGCCCTGAAAAGGGCCGTTTTTCAATCTATCTCTCTTTCCTTCCTTCGGTCTCACACCGCCTAACCGCCGAAACCGTACAGGGTGCGCCCCTGCCTCTTCAGGGCGTACACCACGTCCATGGCCGTCACAGTCTTGCGCTTGGCGTGCTCAGTGTACGTCACCGCGTCGCGGATCACGTTCTCCAGGAACACCTTCAGCACTCCGCGCGTCTCCTCGTAGATCAGACCAGAGATGCGCTTCACGCCGCCCCTGCGCGCCAGGCGGCGGATCGCGGGCTTCGTGATGCCCTGGATGTTGTCGCGCAACACCTTGCGGTGCCGCTTGGCGCCACCCTTGCCGAGCCCCTTTCCTCCCTTGCCGCGGCCTGTCATTCTTCTTCTTCAAGCGTCTCAACCACAATAATATAAAAAACAGAAAGCAAGGCAAGCTCCTCACCCGGCGCTAGCGAGTCGGCTACGGTTGTGGCGCCCAGCGCGCGCGCCGCCCCCCTATATAGACTCTGGGGCCCCGCGGCCCGCCCTCCCCTCCCCCCACCACCGCGCACCGAGGGCATATAAGCGCAGCACCCGGGGCGCGCGGGCCCGTTGTCAAGGCAGCACCGGACGCCGTCGCGCACGCATATCCTCCACGCCGCATCCGCATCCGCATCCGCAGTAGCCATGGCCCGGACAAAGCAAACGGCCCGCAAGTCCACCGGCGGAAAGGCGCCGCGCAAACAGCTCGCCACCAAGGCGGCGAGGAAGAGCGCGCCCGCCACCGGCGGCGTCAAGAAGCCCCACCGCTACAGGCCGGGCACCGTCGCCCTGCGAGAAATCAGGCGCTACCAGAAGAGCACAGAGCTGCTCATCCGCAAGCTGCCATTCCAGCGCCTAGTGCGCGAGATCGCCCAGGACTTCAAGACCGACCTGCGCTTCCAGAGCTCCGCAGTCATGGCCCTGCAGGAGGCCAGCGAGGCCTACCTCGTCGGCCTCTTCGAAGACACCAACCTGTGCGCAATCCACGCCAAGCGAGTCACCATCATGCCCAAGGACATCCAGCTCGCGCGCCGCATCCGCGGCGAGCGCGCCTAAACCCGCACACCGCCAAACAAACAAAACGGCCCTTTTCAGGGCCACTAACGTCTCTCCGTCGCGAGCAAAACTTTGTCGGTCGCAACGACTAGTTCCCCACTCACTCTCCAGTCCAGTCGTCCCACCCCCGGCCCGGCCCGGCGCCGCCGTTTCCAAAAGAAAAAAAAAAGCACCGCACCGGCCGAGCCAAGTCGCAAGCGTCAATAGCGCCACCCACACAGGCCACGGCACAAAACGTGACGCCCGGAAAGCAAAGCCAAAAAAGACTATTCCAAAACCACCACCAAGACAAACAAACAAACGCGGCGCAAAATAAATAGGTAGAAATAATAAAAGTAAAATACACTTTATGTAACACCAACCGCGGCGCCGCCGCCCACGCCCGCCAACGACCCCACAATCCAACCACCATCCACACATGAAACAAACAAACGCCAGCAAGCAAGACAGACAGACAACAAGGCAACCGACCGACCACGACACGACACGACAATCAACACCTTCCCGACGTGCTTTGATGGCCCTGAGAAGGGCCGTTTTTGTTTTTGTCCGGGACCGCGCGACAGCCTCTGGTTGCGCGCCGGCCACCAGGCGACGGTGTCAACCGCCAACCCTTCCCTGCCCTTTTTACTTCTTCTTCTTGGGCGAAGCCTTCGCCTTAGACGGCGTCGCCGTCGCCTTCTTCGGGCGCGGCGCCTTCGGCTTCTTCGTCGGAACCTTGGCGGCCTTCTTCGCCTTCGACGGCGACTTGGCCTTGGCCGGCTTGGCCGCAGCCGCCTTCTTCGCACCCGCGGGAGCGGCCGACGCCGCAGACGCCTTCTTGGCGGCGCCCGCCTTCCGACCGGTCGCCGCCTTCACGCCGCCAGCCTTCTTTGCGCCGGCCGCACGGGCCCCCTTCTTCTCCTTGCTGGCCGGAGCGGCGCGCTTCTTCTTCGCACCACCGCCGCCACCACGAGCCTTGCCGCCCTCGGCCGCCCCGCCGCCGGCGCCGGCAAGCTTGAAAGAGCCCGACGCGCCCTTCCCCTTCGTCTGCACCAGCTCGCCAGCCACGACGGCCGACTTGAGGTACTTCTTGATAAAGGGCGCCAGCTTCTCCGCGTCCAGCTTGTAGTGCGCGGCAATGTACTTCTTGATCGCCTGCAGCGACGACCCGCCGCGCTCCTTCAGACTCTTGATGGCGGCCGTCACCATCTCAGAGGTGCGCGGGTGCGCAGGCTTGGCGCGCGGCTTCTTCGCAGACGACGCAGACTTGGCCTTCTTCGTAGTGCCGGTGGCGGCGGGTGCCGCGGCAGTCTCGTTCGTAGCCGCCTGGTCTGCCATCTTTTGCCTGTTCTCTTTTCTTTTTTCCCCTTGCTTTCGCTTCCTTCTCTCCTTCGACGACGCACAACAGCGAGGGGCGCGCAGCAGAGAATAGCCGCGCACGCGCCTGGCCCAGCTAGTGTCGCGGGCGGGCGCGGACGGCCGAGAGAGCGGCCGCCACTCGGCGCGCCGCCGCGCCGCCGCGCCGCGCCTCCCGCGCTTGCTACCGCCCAACGTCCGACAGCCTGCGCGGAGCAGCCCCCAACCTGCGCCGCAACCACCCGCGCCATTCAAACCACCGAGGATGGGGCTACACACACCGACACCACGGTCGCCAACCAGTCGCCGCGGCGGCGCCGCAAACCACGGCCAAACTGCAGCCACCGCGCGCCACAGCCTGGGTCGGCCCGCCGAGAATCGCCGCCCCCGCCCAAATGCCGCCCCCACAGCCCCAGCCGACGACCCGCCACAATGGCCAAACCTTCGTCAAAACTCCCACACCGTCGCCGCGGCAGCCCGGCCACCGCGGCCGGCGCCACAGCCACACGAGCCGAGTCGTGCGGCGATGACGGCCGTGCACAAACGCACCTCCGCCGCCCCATCGCCTTCCGCCGTTTTCCCGATCGGCCCGCAGCCGTCGGGCCACGGCCGCGGGCCGTCCTCCTCCTCTCGCCTCGCCCGCCAACACCCACAGCCCTTCCAACACATTTTTTTTTTCTTTTTTCTTTTTTTTTTTCTACTTTTTTACGATCGCCGCCTGCGCAACATGGCACCGGCCGACGGAGCGCCAACCCCCCCGCCACAGGCGAAAACAAGACAACGATAAACAAACAAACAAAATAAATTACCAGCCAGCCCCAACTACAGACACACCGAATCTGCCCTCACAGCCGACCTTACACGCCTCAACGTCAAAACAAAGGTGGTTTCTTTCTTTCAACGGTTACCTTACCTTAGGTTACGTCAGGTTAGGCTAAGAAGGCGTCAGGGTTAGGTTAAGCGTTGACGTGACGTCACGTCTTAACGTAGGCGTTAAGCTAAGGTTGCGGTCACGTACGTTAGGTTAAGGCGACTTGGGGGTTGGCCTAAGGGCTTACGTTAGGTTACGTTAGTTTAGGTGGCTGCGTTAACGGCTTAAAGAAGTTTAGGAGGTTAAGGCGTCGAGGCGGCCGCACCCCCTTAGCTGCTGCGGCTCGGCCACGCCACGCCACGCCACGCCACGCTTTGGGGTTTCATAAGGTCGCGCGGCGGGTCGTCGGCACGCCGCAAAGGACAAAACTGCAAGACGACGTCGAAAAACAAACAACAGGTAAAAAATAAATAAGTAAAAATAAACGACGCCGACAGGCGGGGATCAGCAGAACGAGCAGATTCCGGAGAGCGAACGAGACACACACGCACGCACGCACACACACACACACACACACAAACCCCCCCGAGCCGAGAGAGCACAGCACCACCACGTGTCGGCCTCCGCTCACCCGACTCGGCTGGGCTGGGCTGGGCTGGGCTGGGCTGGGCTGGGCTGGGCTGGGCTGGCGGCCGGGCCGGATGCACGTGCACGTACACGTACGGCTACAGCCACTACCCGTACACAGCCGCTCTTCACGCAACACCAGCCAAATGGCGCGCCCGCGGCTCGTCGCGGTCGCAACGCCACGCCGGCACACTTTCGGCACCACCGTCTTCGCGCGCACCGCAAACAAAAACGCAGCCGACACACACAGAAAAAAAAAAAAAACAACACAGAGCGCGAGAGACGGGCGGCGGCGCACCTTTCGCCAGCCGGCAGGCAATCGACTCGCCCAGTACGACAAACGTGCACGCCACCCCACCCACCAACCAACCAGTCGTCGTCGTCGTCGTCCCGAAATCAAACAAACTCTCAAAAGGCACAGCCCCTGCTGCCAACGGACGCAGGCGCCACGCAGCTCCCTTCCCGCCACACTCGATTCGCAGCGCAACTCACCCGGCACACCGTCAAACGACGGGCTGGGCTCGCCGCATCGCCGCAACCTACACACCTTCCCCGCCACGACGCACAGCCCCACCAGACGCCCGTGCCGCAACGACACTACCGCACTACTCCTCTCGCCCTTGCCATACACGACACAACACGCCAAAAAATGAAAATCCAAATACAAACAAAAACACCGCCCCCACGACCCAAACACATGCACGGCGCGCCAACACACGCGAGGCAAGGCACGCAGCAAACGGCGTCCCCTCCGCGTCGCGCCATCAACCTACACACACAAGGCAACACCAACAACAAACAGCCAGCCAGCCAGCCAGCCAGCCAGCCCCACTCTCACGCCGCAAAAACAGAAAACACACCGAAACCGCCAAACGCCGCACATTCGCGCTTCGCACTCACCACACACCTCTCGGCATCCGTTTCGCACACAACGACGCGACGCACAATACATCATCACGGGCTACGCACGCACACCGCGACCCACTTTTTTACGACGCCCTCGCCAGAGCACACGTGCCCACGCCCACACACAGTCGACACAACGACGCAGCGCGCAGCAGACGCGGCCGCAACACATACCTCCCCGACGACGCGCCAACACCGCCAGCCACTGCTCACTCGCCCAAGCAACCCGTGCACACAACTGCCACACGCGTCCACCACGCCGCCGCCAACCACCCGCCCGCCAGGGGGCGCTCACGTCCGCGACAACAGCGCGGCACCGCCGGACCGGGCCGAACCGAGCCGAGCCGCCGCCTCCTCTCCACTCGGCACGCCACGTCCTGCTTGCAAAACACATGGCTCGTCCCTCTGTACACACAACGCGCCTGCCTGCGGTCGCCGCCGGCATCTATCTACCTGCGCATCGGAGCCAGGCCGGCAAGCCCACACTTAAATAATGCACTTCACCAGCCAAACAAACCCACTCTTCCTTTCTTTGCACAGCGCATGCAACAGCAGCCCCAGGAGCCGGGCCCGCCGCCAGCGTCTCCTCCTCCTCTGGGCACAGCCAGCCAGCCGTTCCCACCGCCCCGCCCCTGCTCTGCAGAACAAGAAAAAACGAAAAAGTACCAACACACGCACCCAAAGCGTAAGCCAGACAAGACCAGCCTCTCCAAGGCCACACACACGCAAAAAAACAAAAAAAAACAAAAACACTACAACAAAATAAAATAAAATGAAAAAGAAAAAGCAAGCTGTCGCCTCGCCCCCGCCCGTCCCCCCACCCCACCACATTCGCCCCCTCCGCTTGTTTTCCTTTCTACAATTTCCCTCTTTTCCACCCAATATCCCGCCGCGGTTTACGGGCACCGGCCGATTTTGCGCCCGCCCACATGTGTGCCTACTCCCCACCACCATTCCCTCCGCAGCCCGCAGCCCGCAGCCCGCAGCCCGCAGCCCGCTTTTCCCCCCTCCCTGCCCACACCACACCACACCACACCACACCACACCACACCACACCACACCACACCGACGGTGCTGACGTCGACACGCACCCAAGACAGGGGCCACGACCGTCTTTTTTCCTGGGCCCATCCCCGCACCGCACCTCCTTCCAATCATCAACGCTGTGGCGCCTGTGTCCGCGCGAGACGCGTGCGCGCCGCCTCTCTCAACATCCGTCCGCCGGCCGGCCCGTTTTTCGGCCCCCAGGCCATCCGTCAACCACCACTGCCCCTGCCCGCCCCGCACCACACCACACACCGCTGCTTGCCCCGGCCGTTGCCACCAAAGGCGCCAACCGCAGCCCGCGCGCGCCAGAAAGAGATGGCAAAACTACAGGGACCCAGCCGACCGACGAAAATCAGAGCAATTGGCCGGGAGGATCAAAAAGAGAGCTCCGAAAACCACCGTAGCGAGGCGTGGGAGGAAACGTTACGAGAAGCAGGAAGGGACCAGGAAAAATTCTGGAAATTTCTTAAAACTCGTAAACTAGACACGAAACATCTACATCTACATGGGGAAGGAACGACCCCACAGACCGAGCTGAAGCACTGGCGGATTCACTAGAAAGGCAATTCCAAGCACCAGAAGCGGTAGATGACGAAACTGATGACCACCAGGAAATGGTACTCAGAAGGGTAAAACCGCATCCTAAGTGCCCCGATCAGAACATCTTTCACAATCCAATAAACGCAGAAACCCCGTATCTTATCACATCACAAACATACACACATCCTAAGAAGGCATCAGGCCCAGATTCCATCAAACCGCAACTACTACATCACCTACCTCCAGCAACTATCAATTATCTATCTAACATCAATATATAATGCTTGCTTCAGACTAAACTACTTGGAAACAGGCCCGAGTCATCACATTACCAAAGCCAAACAAGGACTTATTATTTCCGCAAAACTATAGGCCAACTTCCTTGGAAAGGTTCTCGGAAAGCTCATTCAAACTGAACTGAAGAAATTCAATTCTTAAAGGATAACAACATAATCATCCCACAACAATTCCGATTCCGCGAAGAACACAGCACCACCCACCAGGTGACCAGACTAGTCGAGCACATATGTCAGGCCAGAAACATTAGACACAGTACTGGAGCAGTCCTGCTTGACATTGGAAAAGCATTCGGATAACGCCTTATCTACAAGCTCCACCAGTACAACTGCCCCATCCACATTATTGCTTCTTTTCTCCGCAACAGAGCATTCTATGTCCATGTACCAGGAGCGGCAAGTAACACTAGATCCATAGAGGCTGGAGTCCCGCAAGGCTCAGTGCTGGGGCCCATTCTCTACTCAATATACACAAACAAACAGCTGGGAGGACACTTGTCACTATTTGCAGACGACACTGCAGTCTACCGCAGCAGTTCTAACCTGCAATATAGAGTCACAAAAATAGAGCAACACCTACAATCCATCCAGAAATGGGCTAACCAAAAAAACAATAAACGCGGAGAAAACCCAAGCAATACAATACGATTCACATTCAAAAAGAATACCTCCTAACCTGCATATACGCCTCAGAAATAACAATCTTCCATGGTCAGGCACAATAAAGTATCTAGGCATCAAGCTGGACAAGAGGTTGACATTTAGAGACCATGTTACACACGTTTGTAACAAGGCTGCAGCAGCAATATTCAGACTGTACCCAATCATCAAAGGAAACAGAATAAATATGCGCGCCAAAAAGAAAATCTTCAAAACCGTCATAGGAACCAGCCATCACTTACGGCTCTGAAAAATCTCGTCAATGGCCGCAGACACCAAACATAACAAGAGTAAAAAAGGGTGCAGAACAAATACTTCAGAATTACTGCTGATGCCGGCCGGTACCAGACAAACCGAGACATATACACAAACCATAACATACTCAATCAAAATCCCGGAAATCATCCAAAGAAAAATCCATAAAGTTTTTTTTTTTTTTTTTTTTTGTTTTTTTTCCACCAAACCACGGATTCGAACCACCCACTCATCAGAAATCTGGGACCAAAATCCACCCGACCCAAGAACGACATTTCCCATCACGACAAAACACCACAAACTACAACATACCATGATAAACAAAAATAAAATACAAACACCATAACACTCACTCAAACAAACAAACATCTACACACACCCAAGAGACCCTATCATCCCATCATTTTGTTACCCAACATAATCAGACAGAAGGCAGGGATCAAGGACAGATCCGGTCCTTCGAGTACAGGGGGTAAAAAATACCCATCAGACCAGCTCTCTCTCTCTCTCTCCTCCTCGCTTCTCCGTGCCGACGCTGCCCCGCACACGCGTTCGCGTTCGCGTTCGCGCTCGCGTTCGGCCGACACCACACGACAGGTCTTTGGGGCCCCGCCACTGCGCACACGCACGCCTCCTCCTCTTCCTTAGTTCTTTTTCGCTTTTCTTTTCTCCCCCGCCCCCCGCTCTCACCGCCACATCATCCCGCAACCCTTGGGGCATGTTTCCCAACATCAACGCGCCCCAATTCCACTCTCTGCCCGTGCCGCACTCTCCACTTTGCTTCTCCCCGTCCCCTACACACACGACTACCGAAACCCCGGTTGACACACCTTCTCGTAGGACAGGGGTGCGTGCGTGCGTGCGTGCGTTGTCTTGACGGTGACAGCAACAGCAACGGATCCGTCCATCCCATTCCCCCCCACTCGGTAAAGAACCATGTTCAACCCACACTACACAACAAGGGGGGCACACACGAACGCGAAAGAAAGGGCAGGGCAGGGGCAACTATCTCGTACACATTCTTCCTCAGAACCCACATATCGCATCAACGAACGGCAGGCCAATTGCGGACTCAGCCGTGTCAGGCAAATCCAACCCAACCAACACCTCCCACGGAAACCCTGACACTGATCCAGCAGTACGTCCACATACATCGCCACACCAAATACGGGTGACGAGTGAGCAACAAATGGAACAATACACAACAAGGGCTGACCTAATAAAAACTGCACGTCACGTCATACCTTCCAGACAGACGCAGTTCCGACGGGACGGCGGAACCGTATACGTACCTTTCAGCCACAACAACCGACCGACTGGACACGCCCGCGTCTCCAGCCAGCCAACCACCAGGGCCACACAGCCCGCAAGTTTCAGCGTCAACACTTCTTAACGTACGTTGCAAACTTTTCAAAACATTGCCACACACACACACACACACACACACACACACACCACGAAAAGCGTCAACCTCTCTCACACTGGATACACTCAACACTTTTTGTCGGCGGAGCTTGAGGGCCAACGGTTGACACACCCCCACCGGCCACACAGGTTTCCCTTTGAAAATTGCAGTGACGGAGGAGACGCGGCATTACGAGAGGGTTGTTTCCGAGAGCGCGAGCTGGACGGAGCTGCGGCGCCGCCGCCGCCGCCGCCGCCGCCGCCGAGGGGTAATGAACGCACGCGATGCCGCATGACAGCCCATCACCCAAAGTTTCACCCACAACTGCACAGGTCGCACCCCCTTTTCGCGCCATACTAGTGTCGATCGTCAATTACAGCTGACGGTGTTCGCATTTGCCACTTGACGAGAGGGGGGGGGGGGGGGAAAAGAAAACAAACATCTGACACGCCATGTGTTTCTCTCTCTCTCTGTTACATCTAGGTCATTCGGCAGCCACTGTAAAAAAAAAAAAAAAAAAAAAAAAAAAAAAAAAAATATTTTTACGACATGGTTGGGTAAGTGATTTAAAGACAACAATTGTGGGTCACACACCATAGACCATTTCGATAGTGTTCTTGTTCTTCTCTTTTTCCTTTTTTTATCGCTCAATTGAAATCAAACCTGGGGATGATGCAATGCTGCGATATGGCACAACCGTCGTCCATTGTACACAACTCGGGAACAAAAAGAAACCAATTCAGGGAACGTTCGTTCCTTCACAACGTTTCTTTCAACGCACTTGGTCTTTACCATCCTGTATATTCAACACACATTTCCTTTCATCAAACTAGGGCATTTCCATAACAGTATTTGCAATACTGCTTCTTCGACGTCATTTCACCATCTTAACTAGAGACAAACAAACAAGAAAATAGCAAAACAGCCTTGAGAACCCCGTCCACCAAATTTCAGTTAGCACGGCATCCAAGATTCTTTTCCGGGGAGTGCAGTGCAGCTGACGCTGCTCAGACCATATACCGTCGCCAGTCTCACTCAACTCTTGCGCATTCCATTCTACGCTACGTGACTATGCAAAAATGAATGAATCAAACCCGCCCAGAGAGCGTCTTGTGCGAGGGGACACACGATATAGAGAACAACAAAACACACAGGGGACACCACCACAGTTGGAGAGAACGTTTCCACCACGGCAGCCGCGCCGTTACGCGCTTTTTTTTTTTCCTCCCCCCCACTGCACACCTCCGACACCACGGGAACGTTCACCGTCCCGTTGCCCTACACTGGCGTTTCTTTTCAACCCCCCACCCTATTCCTCGCTCCCCGGACATTCGACCGATCACAAAGTGCAACCTCTCGTTACCGTCGGGTGCCCCTCTTCATCCCCGGGGCGCCAACAACAAAACAAAAACACCACCGACGCCGTCGTCTCGCGTCACCTCACTCAACTGAGCGGAAAATACACGTACATCCAGAATGACGACACCGCCTCCAGACGTCAGACGTCAGGTCGAAAGAGGGCACCGTACGTCGTGGCGCGTGGTCTCCTAACTCACCTCGCGCGTACAAATACAATGCAATGCGTGTCTCCTCACGTTCACACACACCTCCACGCTCCACTTTTACGTCGCCCAACCAACCAACTACTAACTTAACCCACCCGCTCGGCGTAGAAGCAGCTGTAGGCGGCAACGTGTTTCTCACCCTCGCCACCAACGGTGTGACATCCGACAATCGCGGTTTGCTTTCCGTTCCACACCTCCGGCCATACCATACAAAGGGGACAAAAAAAAAAAAAAAAATATATATATCAAACAAGCCAACTCCAGCGATCCGCCCCCCTAACACCAACACGTCTCGAAACACCCACGCCCACGACCCGGCTGTGGCCTAAAGTGCGTATCCCAACGTCACACCAAAACCAAAGGCGCCGGCGCCGCACCACACCACACCACAAGCTACAGCTACAGCTGTGCCGCCCGTCCACCCGCTCACAACAACAACAACAACAACAACAACAATTCCGCCCTTCCCGCAAAGGCATTTTGGTGGCCCTGAAAAGGGCCGTTTTTTCTTTTCTTCGCCGCGCCGCGGACGAGCCTCCTATTTCCAAGAGCCACCTCCTTACTTGGAGCTCGTGTACTTGGTCACCGCCTTCGTGCCCTCGCTCACCGCGTGCTTGGCCAGCTCAGG